>NC_074694.1:3084455-3320807 GCF_029448725.1 Salvelinus fontinalis
TCTCTAACCGCTAGGCTAACTGTCTCTAACCACTAGTCTACCTGCTCTAACCTCTAGGCTAACTGTCTCTAGCCACTAGGCTACCTGCTCTAACCACTAGGCTGCCTGTCTCTAACCGCTAGGCTAACTGTCTCTAACCACTAGGCTACCTGCTCTAACCACTAGGCTGCCTGTCTCTAACCACTAGGCTACCTGTCTCTAACCACTAGTCTACCTGCTCTAACCACTAGGCTACATGTCTCTAACCACTAGATGCTACCTGCTCTAACCACTAGGCTAGCTGCTCTAACCACTAGGCTACCTGCTCTAACCACTAGGCTACCTGTCTCTAACCACTAGTCTACCTGCTCTAACCACTAGGCTACATGTCTCTAACCACTAGGCTACCTGTCTCTAACCACTAGTCCTACCTGCTCTAACCACTAGGCTAGCATGTCTCTAACCACTAGGCTAGCTGCTCTAACCACTAGGCTACCTGCCTCTAACCACTAGGCTACCTGCTCTAACCACCAGTCTACCTGCTCTAACCACTAGCCTACCTGCTCTAACCACCAGGCTACCTGCTCTAACCCCTAGGCTACCTGCTCTAACCACTAGGCTACCTGCTCTAACCACTAGGCTACCTGTCTCTAACCACTAGGCTACCTGTCTCTAACAGCTAGGCCACCTGTCCTCTAACCACTAGGCTACATGTCTCTATCCACTGGCTACCTGTCTCTAACCACTAGGCTACCTGTCTCTAACCGCTAGGCTACCTGCTCTAACCACTAGGCTACCTGCTCTAACCACAGGCTACCTGCTCTAACCACTAGGCTACCTGTCTCTAACCACTAGGCTACCTGCTCTAACCACTAGGCTACCTGCCTCTAACCACTAGGCTGCCTGCTCTAACCACTAGGCTACCTGCTCTAACCACTAGGCTACCTGCTCTAACCACCAGGCTCCAGGCTCCCCGCTCTAACCACTAGGCTACCTGCTCTAACCACTAGGCTACCTGCTCTAACCACCAGGCTACCTGCTCTAACCACTAGGCTACCTGCTCTAACCACTAGGCTACCTGCTCTAACCACTAGGCTACCTGTTTCTAACCACTAGGCTACCTGTCTCTAACCACTAGGCTGCCTGTCTCTAACCGCTAGGCTACCTGTCTCTAACCAATAGGCTACCTGTCTCTAACCACTAGGCTACATGTCTCTAACCACTAGGCTACCTGACTCTAACCACTAGGCTACCTGTCTCTAACCACTAGGCTACCTGTCTCTAACCACTAGTCTACCTGTCTCTAACCACTAGTCTACCTGCTCTAACCACTAGGCTACCTGTCTCTAACCACTAGGCTACCTGCTCTAACCACTAGGCTACCCTGCCACCCTGTATGTTTACAGTTCTACATTAAAGCAGATTCCCACACTAATGGTAAACCGATCAACATGATGTATGTAGCGTGACTATTACCTAGATGATGCGCAGTCCGTGTGAATACAAAATCCACCGTTAATTGGCATTTTCTCTTTTTCCTCTAGATGATGAAAGTAAGGATATAGGTTATATATCTAACATGGGAAAATAATCTAATATTACCACAAGGTAACTGAACCGAGCGTTATGCCTAACCTACTAAATATTTACGTTCCTTACGTAACCGATGTGAAATGGCTAGCTAGTTAGCGGTGGTGCGCGCTATTAGCGTTTCGATCGGTGCCATTTTACAATTACAGATGAACCCGAATTTTGTATTGGCTATTTATCTTCTATGCTCAAATATTTAACATGGATGGTATATCACAAGGCTACTTGAAATGAATGTTACGTTTCCTCTCCTTTTGATCAAAGTTGTTAGGGACAAATGTGTGTATTGAAGGTCCCCATGGGGGATATTTGCTAACAGCTATCTATGGCAGAAATCCACATGATTGTGTCGTAGGAGTATAGACCTATGGGAGTGATGAAATAAACTCAGCCATTGATCTTGGTGATTGGTGTTAAAAGGTCCAATCCACTATTTGGGGCAGATTTACATGAGAAACAATAGGGCATCATTTCAACAGCGTCTAGGCTTTTGGTTTCAATATACACCCTGATTACACATATACAAGGACGTTCTTGATTGGTAACCTCACTGTAATACCCAAGTGATTAAAACCAAATGGTAAGCAGGAAAAAACAAGGGAGAATGGTTTGATTTCAATAGTCTACACCAGAGCATTCTGTTTAACAACACATTACTCCGGGCTACACTAATGAAAGCATATCTTTGGAAGGTACATTTAATAACTTGATTTCAAAATAACAATAGCAACTAGCTATTGACATTGAGCTATTGTACCGTTGTGAGATAGACAGTGGAATAAATAGCCTGGTTTGTTTACATCAGTCGGACAGTCAGACCGGGTAGGAGGACAGAGCTACACAAAACGGGTGCTATCAAGAACCTCATGGTTCTTCGGTTGTCCCCATAGGAGAACCCTTTGAAGAACCCTTTTTGCTTCCAGATAAAACCCTTTTGGTTCCAGGTAGAACCCTTTTGGTTCCAGATAGAACACTTTTGGTTCCAGGGAGAGCGCTTTTGGTTCCAGGTAGAACGCCTTTGGTTCCAGGTAGAATCATTTTGGTTCCAGATAAAACCCCTTTGCTTCCAGATAAAAACCCTTTTGGTTCCAGGTAGAACCCTTTTTGGTTCCATGTAAAACAAAAAAGTTTTTACCGGGAACCACCAAAAAGGCGTCTCCTATTGGTGCCCCCAAGTGGCGCAGCAGTTTAAGGCACTGCATCTCTGTGCTCGAGGTGTCAATACAGACACCCTGGTTCAAATCCAGGCTGTATAACAACCAGATGTGATTGGGAGTCCCATAGGTCGGTGCACAGTTGGAACAGCGTCATCCGGGGTAGGCCGTCATTGTAAATAAGAATTTGTTCTGAACTGAATTGCCTAGTTAAATAAAAAACTGGGGACAGCTGAAGAACCCTTTTTTTGGGGGGGGGGGGGGGGGGGGGGGGGTTCTAAGAGGGCAGCCTATTGTTCTGCTGTGTGGACCTCCCCTGGGCAAAGTCACTGGTCAATTGGTTTTCACAGAGAAGGACCTCCACAACTGGAGTCTAATAGGTTAACCAGGTCGCGATGCAGACGTGTCATCTAGACAAAGGACTGAGAATAATATCAATAACACACTTTGTTTTCTTTTTAAAAACTTTGACCTTTGACCGGTCTGAGGCAGTAATAGTACAGAAAGACACCAATAGAGTACTATTTCTAAATCCAATGAGTTATTCTCTACATTTAGGCCTAATTCAATTTCATCCATCATCAATGAAACAATAGAGGCTTTTCTAAATCACCAATTCCAAACCCACCAGAAAGAAATCGCTAATTATAGTGAGCGACATAGAGAGAAGGAGACGACTGAAGGGAATTATAGTGAGCGACAAAGAGAGAAGGAGACGACTGAAGGGAATTATAGTGAGCGACAAAGAGAGAAGGAGACGACTGAAGGGAATTATAGTGAGCGACATAGAGAGAAGGAGACGACTGAAGGGAATTATAGTGAGCGACAAAGAGAGAAGGAGACGACTGAAGGGAATTATAGTGAGCGACATAGAGAGAATGAGACGACTGAAGGGAATTATAGTGAGCGACAAAGAGAGAAGGAGACGACTGAAGGGAATTATAGTGAGCGACAAAGAGAGAAGGAGACGACTGAAGGGAATTATAGTGAGCGACAAAGAGAAGAGACGACTGAAGGGAAGAGAAGGATAAGGATAAAAGAAAGGAAATGAGCTTTTCCTCTTGTTTGCTTGAGTCCAACGTGGAAACTAGGTTAAAAGGCCTCCGGTGTAATAAGCTAAACTCACCACCCTGGCCGTCCATGCCAAGCTTGCTGTCCTTCAGAACAGTAGTCGCTCCAATACCTTGGCAGGTGATACAGCCTAGACAGCCAAGCACCAGTCCATTGATAGTGTGGGTTGGTGTGTGTCTGCCACACGCGCACACACACACCACACACACACGGCTAGTTCGTCTCATCTTGCAGTGCCTACCACCCCCATGTGGTAAAAAGCATGCAGCTGCTACAGCAACAGAGCCATTTCTCCTTTTCTCCTTCCTTTCATAGCATTACAATGACCCCCCCCCCCCCCCCCCCCCCCCCCCCCCCCGTCTACCACAGACCTCTCTCTCTCCCGCTCCCTCCCTCTATCTCACTCTCTCATTACAATGGCGAGCCCCCCGTACCCCCCCCCCCCCCCAGACCTCTCTCTCTCTCTCTCTCTGTCTCGCTGTCTCTCTGGCTCTCTCTGTTCATCCTAGCCAACAGTAGAGAGGCTACACACCAAAACTAAACTATGATATATTCTCTCTCTGAAATGCAACCTGCCAGTGTCCCTGTCCCTCCCTGTGAATTCAGATGCATTCATGAATGTTCTTTCGTGTCTTGGTTAGACCCAGTATGTCTCAGTAGGCCTGGGTATGACCCAAGGGGTCCCAGTAGACCTGGGTAAGACCCAATACGTCTCAGTAGACCTGGGTAAGACCCCGTATGTCTCAGTAGACCTGGGTAAGACCCAATACGTCTCAGTAGACCTGGGTAAGACCCAATACGTCTCAGTAGACCTGGGTAAGACCCCGTATGTCTCAGTAGACCTGGGTAAGACCCCGTATGTCTCAGTAGACCTGGGTAAGACCCCGTATGTCTCAGTAGACCTGGGTAAGATCCAGCATGTCTCAGTAGGCCTGGGTAAGACCCAGCATGTCCCAGTAGACCTGGGTAAGATCCAGGGGGTCCCAGTAGACCTGGGTAAGACCCAGGGAGTCCCAGTAGACCTGGGTAAGACCCAGGGGGTCCCAGTAGACCTGGGTAAGACCCAATACGTCTCAGTAGACCTGGGTAAGACCCAGTATGTCTCAGTAGACCTGGGTAAGACCCAGGGGGTCCCAGTAGACCTGGGTAAGACCCAGGGAGTCCCAGTAGACCTGGGTAAGACCCAGGGGGTCCCAGTAGACCTGGGTAAGACCCAAGGGGTCCCAGTAGACCTGGGTAAGACCCAGGGGGTCCCAGTAGACCTGGGTAAGACCCAGGGGGTCCCAGTAGACCTGGGTAAGACCCAGGGGGTCCCAGTAGACCTGGGTAAGACCCAGGGGGTCTCAGTAGACCTGGGTAAGACCCAGGGGGTCCCAATAGGCCTGGGTAAGACCCAGTATGTCTCAGTAGACCTGGGTAAGACCCAAGGGGTCTCAGTAGACCTGGGTAAGACCCAAGGGGTCTCAGTAGACCTGGGTAAGACCCAGTATGTCTCAGTAGAATCAGTAGAGCCTATCCAACCCTTCTTACTCTCTCTCTCTCTTTTTCTCTTTCTCTCTCAACAACTTAGAATAGTGACAAATCTAGACAGTTGGTGAAGGTGCCCGGGGGTAAAGTAACAATCTATTATTTATCCTAAAGAATAAAAAATCTGTTCTTCTGAAATCAAAGCCAGAAGAAGAAAGGAAACAAAATCAAAAACAGTCTACATTCTTAAAGAAATGATACTGGGAATTATAATTCTAAATTATATTATAGTTGTAGTTTTTTTGGCCTAAAATAGATAGGTATCTTCCTAGATGTAGAATAGATAGATATCTTCCTAGATGTAGAATAGATAGATATCTTCCTAGATGTAGAATAGATAGATATCTTCCTAGATGTAGAATAGATATGTATCTTCCTAGATGTAAAATAGATATATATCTTCCTAGATGTAGAATAGATAGATATCTTCCTAGATGTAGAATAGATAGATATCTTCCTAGATGTAGAATAGATAGATATCTTCCTAGATGTAGAATAGATAGATATCTTCCTAGATGTAGAATAGATAGATATCTTCCTAGATGTAGAATAGATAGATATCTTCCTAGATGTAGAATAGATAGATATCTTCCTAGATGTAGAATAGATAGATATCTTCCTAGATGTAAAATAGATAGATATCTTCCTAGATGTAGAATAGATAGATATCTTCCTAGATGTAGAATAGATAGATATCTTCCTAGATGTAGAATAGATAGATATCTTCCTAGATGTAGAATAGATAGATATCTTCCTAGATGTAGAATAGATATATATCTTCCTAGATGTAGAATAGATAGATATCTTCCTAGATGTAGAATAGATAGATATCTTCCTATATGTAAAATAGATAGATATCTTCCTAGATGTAGAATAGATAGATATCTTCCTAGATGTAGAATAGATAGATATCTTCCTAGATGTAGAATAGATAGATATCTTCCTAGATGTAAAATAGATAGATATCTTCCTAGATGTAGAATAGATAGATATCTTCCTAGATGTAGAATAGATAGATATCTTCCTAGATGTAGAATAGATAGATATCTTCCTAGATGTAGAATAGATATATATCTTCCTAGATGTAGAATAGATAGATATCTTCCTAGATGTAGAATAGATATATATCTTCCTATATGTAAAATAGATAGATATCTTCCTAGATGTAGAATAGATAGATATCTTCCTAGATGTAAAATAGATAGATATCTTCCTAGATGTAGAATAGATAGATATCTTCCTAGATGTAGAATAGATAGATATCTTCCTAGATGTAGAATAGATAGATATCTTCCTAGATGTAAAATAGATAGATATCTTCCTAGTTGTAAAATAGATAGATATCTTCCTAGTTGTAAAATAGATAGGTATCTTCCTAGATGTAAAATGGAAGACTCAGCATCAGTTGTAAGCTGACTAGTTGAAGAACACCATGAAGTATTACCATAGTATGCTATGTATGTAGTTGCTGTGACATTGTTTCTGAATCTTTTTTCTTTAAGGTGCTTTTTTTGCGTCTCAAATGGCACTCGATTCACTATATAGTGCACCACTTTTGAACAGCACCCATAGGGCTGCAGTGCACTAAATAGGGAATATGATACTATTTGGGATGCAGGCCTTGTTATTCCAGAGTTCCAGAGTACTCTTAGGCGTGTTGATCACTCTAGCTGTGGCTATAAGCTATCCTTGTCCTGTGGCTATGAGCTATCCCTGCCCTGTGGCTATAAGCTATCCCTGTCCTGTGGCTATAAGCTATCCCTGCCCTGTGGCTATAAGCTATCCCTGTCCTGTGGCTATAAGCTATCCCTGTCCTGTGGCTATAAGCTATCTCTGTCCTGTGGCTATAAGCTATCCCTGTCCTGTGGCTATAAGCTATGGCTATAAGCTATCCTTGTCCTGTGGCTATAAGCTATCCCTGTCCTGTGGCTATAAGCTATCCCTGTCCTGTGGCTATAAGCTATCCCTGTCCTGTGGCTATAAGCTATCCCTGTCCTGTGGCTATAAGCTATCCCTGTCCTGTGGCTATAAGCTATGGCTATAAGCTATCCCTGTCCTGTGGCTATAAGCTATCCCTGTCCCTTGGCTATAAGCTATGGCTATAAGCTATCCCTGTCCTGTGACTATAAGCTATCCCTGTCCTGTGGCTATAAGCTATCCCTGTCCTGTGGCTATAAGCTATGGCTATAAGCTATCCCTGCCCTGTGGCTATAAGCTATCCCTGTCCTGTGGCTATAAGCTATCCCTGTCCTGTGGCTATAAGCTATGGCTATAAGCTATCCCTGTCCTGTGGCTATAAGCTATCCCTGTCCTGTGGCTATAAGCTATGGCTATAAGCTATCCTTGTCCTGTGGCTATAAGCTATCCCTGTCCTGTGGCTATAAGCTATCCCTGTCCTGTGGCTATAAGCTATCCCTGTCCTGTGGCTATAAGCTATCCCTGTCCTGTGGCTATAAGCTATGGCTATAAGCTATCCCTGTCCTGTGGCTATAAGCTATCCCTGTCCTGTGGCTATAAGCTATCCCTGTCCTGTGGCTATAAGCTATCCCTGTCCTGTGGCTATAAGCTATGGCTATAAGCTATCCCTGTCCTGTGGCTATAAGCTATCCCTGTCCTGTGGCTATAAGCTATCCCTGTCCTGTGGCTATAAGCTATCCCTGTCCTGTGGCTATAAGCTATCGCTGTCCTGTGGCTTTGTGTTAGTCCCTTACACCCTCTTTCCCTCCTCCTAAAGGTAACTACCTGGAGTTAACAGTGTGTGTGTGATTATGTGTGTCAACACACAATCATACCAGGATGCTCATTTTAACACTGCTAGTTCAGACTTATTGGAGCAGAAGTTGGTTTCGTCGGCTTTCGAAAAATCTCCTGCCGTCTGCAGGAGGAGCTTCTTAGTATGACAGGGAGAGAAATCCAACACCCCAAAAAACACTATTAAAACAATTGACTAAAACATTCAAACTCCTAATCCAAACCTGTGGACATATCCCACATGTTTGCCTTGTAATGAACAATAGAGTTCGGACACTCGTTGAGAAACCGGGAAGAACATGTTGAAAAGCAGCCAACCAGAGGAGAGATTCAAGCTGTCTGCACCGTGAAGGATAGGTCCCCTACTGGGGGACACTGACGGTCAGAGGTGGGACCAAGTAACTATTACTCAAGTCACAAGGTTCGAGTCTCAAGTCGAGTCCCAAGTAGAATTGGTCAAGACTCCGGTCAAGTCTAAGTCGTGGATTCTAACAGCAAGTCAAGTCGAGTCACAAGTTGTCAAGTCAAGTAAAAAACAAAATCTATACATGTTCAACTACAAATCTTTGTCTATTTCTTGATGCTACCAGACAACCCTTTTCATTATTTGGTCTACGACACATTTTAATTAACCTACGTGACTGTAAAATAGGGACCATGTAGCAGTGGCAAGGACATGAAACCAGCAGAAGACAAGGCAGGTTGCCGTGCACAGAGTGTACGTTTATTTACAGGCCTTGGTGAAAGCACCACATGGTGAAAGCACCACATCATATACAAGTAGGTCGACCAAACATACAAGGTCATTAGCCCAAGAGAAGTAGCCTCTGTATCAGACTTAACCTGTCGTATATCTGAACGGACACAGGTCGAGGGCCAGACTGTACAGCCTCCCCTTGAGAAACCAAATGGACTCTATAACAGGAGCGCAAACAGGTAGGCCTAAATCATATAATAACTTGGCCACCCAGGACCATACAATTACCCAATTAGCAATTACAACCAATAAACTGGTTGTACAATGTAAAAGGCGATGTCCACATCCATTGTTACATTGGTACGTTCGTATCAATCAGACGTAATGATTATTCATCATATTTCAACACCATTCACACATGGAACATTATTCATTTGATCTTTATTCAACGTTATTCATAGCTCTTTGCCACGTAGCCTATTTCTAGACCCACTGAGGCATGGCCGACCTCCTATTACGCAAAACCAGGACGACAGAGACATTTGCCGACAGAGATACGGAACTCCGACATAAGCCTTGGAAACAGGAAGGAACCAGAAACCCATTACATTGAATTAAACAGATAGAACTTAGGCAATATGCTAGTGATTGTTGCCCAATTGCTGATGAGTTTGTAAAGTAAACAGTTAATTTTCTTGATCACCAAACCATTTTCGGAGCATCATATTTATTTAACTAGGTAAGTCAGTTAAGAACAAATTCTTATTTTTAAAGACAGAATAGGAATAGTGGGTTAACTGCCTTGTTCAGGGGCAGAACAACAGATTTTTACCTTGTCAGCTCAGGGATTCGATCTTGCAACCTTTACGGTTACTAGTCTAACGCTCTAACCACTAGGCTACCCTGCCGCCCCTCCACTCTAACCACTAGGCTACCCTGCCACCCCTCCTCTCTAACCACTAGGCTACCCTGCCACCCCTCCACTCTAACCACTAGGCTACCCTGCCGCCCCTCCACTCTAACCACTAGGCTACCCTGCCACCCCTCCACTCTAACCACTAGGCTACCCTGCCGCCCCTCCGCTCTAACCACTAGGCTACCCTGCCGCCCCTCCACTCTAACCACTAGGCTACCCTGCCGCCCCTCCGCTCTAACCACTAGGCTACCCTGCCACCCCTCCGCTCTAACCACTAGGCTACGCTGCCGCCCCTCCACTCTAACCACTAGGCTACCCTGCCACCCCTCCCCTCTAACCACTAGGCTACGCTGCCGCCCCTCCGCTCTAACCACTAGGCTACGCTGCCGCCCCTCCGCTCTAACCACTAGGCTACTCTGCCGCCCCTCCACCCTAACCACTAGGCTACGCTGCCGCCCCTCCGCACTAACCACTAGGCTACGCTGCCGCCCCTCCGCTCTAACAACTAGGCTACTCTGCCGCCCCTCCGCTCTAACCACTAGGCTACCCTGCCACCCCTCCACTCTAACCACTAGGCTACCCTGCCGCCCCTCCGCTCTAACCACTAGACTACCCTGCCGCCCCTCCACTCTAACCACTAGGCTACCCTGCCACCCCTCCACTCTAACCACTAGACTACCCTGCCGCCCCTCCGCTCTAACCACTAGGCTACCCTGCCACCCCTCCGCTCTAACTACTAGGCTACTCTGCCACCCCTCCACTCTAACCACTAGACTACTCTGCCGCCCCTCCACTCTAACCACTAGACTACTCTGCCGCCCCTCCACTCGAACCACTAGACTACTCTGCCGCCCCTCCACTCTAACAACTAGGCTACCCTGCCGCCTAGCTATTAACAAGTAACTAGAGTAATCAGTAACTAGAGTAACCAGTAACTAGAGAAACCAGTAATTAGAGAAACCAGTAATTAGAGAAAGCAGTAACTAGAATAATCATTAACTAGAGTAATTAGTAACTAGAGTAACCAGTAACCAGTTGCTAGATTAACCAGTAACTAGACTAACCAGTAACCAGTAGTTAGACTAACAAGTAACTAGAGTAATCAGTAATCAGTAACTAGAGTGATCAGTAACTAGAGTAACCAGTAAATATAGTAACCTGTAACTAGAGTAATCAGTAACCAGTAACTAGAGTAACCAGCAACTAGAGTAACCGTTAACTAGAGTAACCAGTAACCATTAACTAGAGTAACCAGAGTACAATAACTAGAGTAACCAGTAACTAGAGTACTCAGTAACCAGTAACTCGAGTAACCAGTAACTCGAGTAACCAGTAACTAGTGTAACCAGTAACCAGTAGCTAGAGTAACCAGTAAATAGAGTAACCAGTAAATAGAGTAACCAGTAACTAGAGTAATCAGTAACCAGTAACTAGAGTAACCAGCAACTAGAGTAACCGTTAACTAGAGTAACCAGTAACCAGTCACTAGAGGAAACAGTAACCATTAACTAGAGTAACCAGAGTACAATAACTAGAGTAACCAGTAACTAGAGTACTCAGTAACCAGTAACTCGAGTAACCAGTAACTCGAGTAACCAGTAACTAGAGTAACCAGTAACTCGGGTAACCATTAGCCAGTAACCAGAGTAACCGGTAACTAGAGTAACCAGCAACTAGTAACTATAGTAATCAGTAACTAGAGTAATCAGTAACCTGTAGCTAGATTAACCAGTAAATAAAGTAATCAGTAAGTAGAGTAACCAGTAACTAGAGTAACCAGTAACTAGAGAAACCAGTAACTAGCGTAATCAGTAACTAGAGTAACCAGTAACTAGAGTAACCAGTAACCAGTTGCTAGATTAACCAGGAACTAGAGTAACCAGTAACCAGTAGTTAGATTAACAGGTAACTAGAGTAATCAGTAACTAGAGTAACCAGTAACTAGAGTAACCAGTAACTAGGGAAACCAGTAAATAGAGTAACAAGTATCTAGGGTAACCAGTAACCAGTAGCGAGATTAACCATTATCTAGAGTAACCAGTAAATAGAGTAACCAGTAAATAGAGTAACCAGTAAATATAGTAACCAGTAACTAGAGTAACCAGTAACCGGTAATCAGTAGCTAGATTAACCAGTAACCAGTAACTAGAGTAACCAGTAACCAGTAGCTAGATTAACCAGTAACTAGAGTAACTAGTAAGTAGAGTACCCATTAACTAGAGTAAACAGTAAATATAGTAACCAGTAACTAGAGTAACCAGTAAATAGAGTAACCAGTAAATATAGTAACCAGTAACTAGAGTAACCAGTAACCGGTAATCAGTAGCTAGATTAACCAGTAACCAGTAACTAGAGTAACCAGTAACCAGTAGCTAGATTAACCAGTAACTAGAGTAACTAGTAACTAGAGTACCCATTAACTAGAGTAACCAATAACTAGAGTAACCAGTAACTAGAGTAATCGGTAACTAGAGTAACCAGTAACTAGAGTAATCAGTAACTAGAGTAACAAGTAATCAGTCACTAGAGTAAACATTAACCAGTAACTAGATTAAGCAGTATACAGTAACTAGAGTAACCAGTAACTAGAGAAACCATTAACTAGCGTAATCAGTAACTAGAGTAACCAGTAACTAGAGTAACCAGTAACCAGTTGCTAGATTAACCAGTAACTAGAGTAACCAGTAACCAGTAGTTAGATTAACAAGTAACTAGAGTAATCAGTAACTAGAGTAACCAGTAACTAGAGTAACCAGTAACTAGGGAAACCAGTAAATAGAGTAACAAGTATCTAGGGTAACCAGTAACCAGTAGCGAGATTAACCATTATCTAGAGTAACCAGTAAATAGAGTAACCAGTAAATATAGTAACCAGTAACTAGAGTAACCAGTAACCGGTAATCAGTAGCTAGATTAACCAGTAACCAGTAACTAGAGTAACCAGTAACCAGTAGCTAGTTTAACCGGTAACTAGAGTAACTAGTAAGTAGAGTACCCATTAACTAGAGTAAACAGTAAATATAGTAACCAGTAACTAGAGTAACCAGTAACCATTATCTAGAGTAATCAGTAGCTAGATTAACCAGTAACCAGTATCTAGAGTAATCAGTAACTAGAGTAACCAGTAACTAGAGTAAACAGTAACTAGTAGCTAGATTAACCAGTAACTAGAGTACCCATTAACTAGAGTAACCAATAACTAGAGTAACCAGTAACTAGAGTAACCAATAACTAGAGTAATCAGTAACTAGACTAACCAGTAACTACAGTAATCAGTAACCGGAGTAACCAGTAACCAAAGTAACCAGTAACTAGAGTAACCATTAATCAGTAACCAGTAACTAGAGTAACCAGCAACTAGAGTAATAAGTAACTAGAGTAACCAGTAATCAGTCACTAGAGTAACCAGTAACTAGGGTAACCAGTAAATATAGTAAACAGTAACTAGAGTAACCAGTATACAGTAACTAGAGTAACCGGTAACTAGGGTAACCAGTAAATAGAGTAACCAGTAACTAGAGTAACCAGTAACTAGAGTAACCATTAATCAGTAACTAGAGTAATCAGTAACCAGTGACTAGATTAACAAGTAACTAGAGTAACCAGTAACCAGTCACTAGAGTAAACATTAACCAGTAACTAGAGTAACCAGTATACAGTAACTAGAGTAACCACTAACTCGAGCAACCAGTAACCAGTAATTAGAGTAACCAGTAACTCGAGTAACCATTAACCAGTAACTAGAGTAACCAGTAACTAATAACTAAGGTAATCAGTAACTAGAGTAACCAGTAACCAGTAACTATAGTAATCAGTAACTAGAGTAACCAGTAACCAGTAACTAGAGTAACCAGTAACTAGAGTGATCAGTAACTCGATTAATCAGTAACTAGTGTAATCAGTAACTAGAGTAATCAGTAACTAGAATAATCAGTAACTAGAGTAACCAGGACTCCTTGTGGTGGGCTGGGTGCGTGTACGCTGACTTCGGTCGCCAGTTGTATGGTGTTTTCTCTGACACATCGGTGCGGCTGACTTCCGGGTTAAGTGGGCATTGTGTCAAGAATCAATGCGGCTCGGCTGGGTCGTGTTTTCGAGAATGCAAAACAGCCCTTCACGTCTCCCGAGTCCATACGGGAGTTGCAGTGATGGGACAAGACTGTAACTACTAATTGGATATCACGAAATTGGGGAGGAAAAGGGGTAAAAAGTACAAACTAGAGTAACCAGTAACTTGAGTAACCAGTTAATTTCTGTGTCTGTTGGACACAGAGTCAGAGGTAGTCATCATGTTAGAGTCTAGACACTTAGTCAGACATCATGTTAGAGTCTAGACACTTAGTCAGACATCATGTTAGAGTCTGGATACTGAGTCAGACATCATGTTAGAGTCTAGACACTTAGTCAGACATCATGTTAGAGTCTGGACACTGAGTCAGACATCTTGTAGAGTCTGGATACTGAGTCAGTCATCATGTTAGAGTTTGGACACTGAGTCAGACATCATGTTAGAGTCTGGACACTGAATCAGACATCATGTTAGAGTCTGGACACAAAGTCAGACATCATGTAGAGTCTGGACACTGAGTCAGAGGTAGTCATCATATTAGAGTCTGGATACTGAGTCAGTCATCATGTTAGAGTCTGGACACTGAGTCAGAGGTAGTCGTCATGTTAGAGTCTAGACACAGAGTCAGACATCTTGTAGAGTCTGGACACTGAGTCAGACATCGTGTAGAGTCTGGATACTGAGTCAGACATCATGTTAGAGTCTGGACACTGAGTCAGAGGTAGTCGTCATGTTAGAGTCTAGACACAGAGTCAGACATCTTGTAGAGTCTGGACACTGAGTCAGACATCATGTAGAGTCTGGATACTGAGTCAGACATCATGTTAGAGTCTAGACACTGAGTCAGACATCTTGTAGAGTCTGGATACTCAGTCAGACATCTTGTAGAGTCTGGATACTGAGTCAGACATCATGTTAGAGTCTGGATACTGAGTCAGACATCATATTAGAGTCTGGATACTGAGTCAGACATCTTGTAGAGTCTGGATACTGAGTCAGACATCATGTTAGAGTCTGGACACTGAGTCAGAGGTAGTCGTCATGTTAGAGTCTAGACACAGAGTCAGACATCTTGTAGAGTCTGGACACTGAGTCAGACATCATGTAGAGTCTGGATACTGAGTCAGACGTCATGTTAGAGTCTAGACACTGAGTCAGACATCTTGTAGAGTCTGGATACTAAGTCAGACATCATGTTAGAGTCTGGATACTGAATCAGAGGTAGTCATCATGTTAGAGTCTGGACACTGAGTCAGAGGCAGTCATCATATTAGAGTCTGGACACTGAGTCAGAGGTAGTCATCAATTTAGAGTCTGGACACTGAGTCAGTCATCATGTTAGAGTCTGGACACTGAGTCAGTCATCATGTTAGTCTGGACACTGAATCAGATATCTTGTAGAGTCTGGACACTGAGTCAGACATCATGTAGAGTCTGGACACTGAGTCAGACATCTTGTAGAGTCTGGATACTGAGTCAGACATCTTGTAGAGTCTGGACACTGAGTCAGACATCATGTAGAGTCTGGACACTGAGTCAGACATCTTGTAGAGTCTGGATACTGAGTCAGACATCTTGTAGAGTCTGGACACTGAGTCAGACATCTTGTAGAGTCTGGACACCGCTAGACTCTTAGCCGCTAGGTTCTTAACCGCTAGGTTCTTAACCGCTAGGCTTCTTTCCATTAGGTTCTTAACCGCTAGGTTCTTAACCGCTAGGCTTCTATACGTTAGGTTCTTAACCGCTAGGTTCTTAACCGCTAGTTTCTTAACCGCTAGGTTCTTAACTGCTAGGCTTCTATACGTTAGGTTCTTAACCGCTATGCTTCTATACGTTAGGTTCTTAACCGCTAGGCTTCTATATGTTAGGTTCTTAACCTCTAGGTTCTTAACCGCTAGTTTCTTAACCGCTAGGTTCTTAACCACTAGGCTTTTATACGTTAGGTTCTTAACCGCTAGTTTCTTAACCGCTAGGCTTCTATCCATTAGGTTCTTAACCGCTAGGTTCTTAACCGCTAGGCTCTTATCCACTAGGCTACCTATTTTTCATCTCTTTTCTTTTCAGGTTTTTTGTCAAAATGTTTTTCTGTCCCTAAACTTATCAGAGATCACATCTGCTGTTTAATGTCTCCCTCCAGACTCATCTAGAACTAATGTATTATCTGCCATAGCTTAGGGCCTAATCTCTTACTGTTTTTAGATGCAGCAGAACAGAATGAAATAGAGAGTGGTGAGTGTGCATGTGAGGTCATCAGACAGCAGCGTCTCAGGACTGGAGCTGTAATCGAGTTACAAGCATCTCAATTCCCTAATCTTCTCCTTGTCAGGAGCTACAACTGTTAAATAGCCCACTCTCTTGTTCCCCACTTACCTCTTCCGTGTTCTACTGAAGCACACTAACATGGAAACTAGACTAACACACACACACACACACACACACACACACACACACACACACACACACACACACACACACACACACACACACACACACACACACACACACACACACACACACACACATACACACACACATACACACTATATAGCAGAGCAGAGACAGAGTTACACGTAAAGACACAATGTCATTGTGTTGTCAGGGGAAACATAACATTAAGCTTGGAAGAGGAATATCTATTTTTAACTCCGGGGGTTTAACCTGTTGGGGATGGGGGCGCTGTTTAGACTATTTATGCTAATGTGGCTAATTTTTTAAACGGCTTCCCACAAAATCCTTGATCGTACAATATGCATATTATTATTATTATTGGATAGAAAACAGTCTATAGTTTCTATAGGAGTTGAAATTTTGTCTCTAAGTGGAACAGAGCCCATTCTACAGCAATTTCCCTGACATGGAGTCAGATTTGAGAAACGTTGGCCACTTTTCTGAAGTCATTTAAAAGGGCTCTGTCGTTGCTATGACTATACGGACACTTCTTACGTCTTCCCCTGGATGCCTTTACGTGATGACGATTCCAACGGGCTCGATTGCTCGTTCACAGGCCCTACAAATGAAAAAAACCTTTAGCTAGCAAGTCTTTTCTTGCTGCGTAACGCGCGTGGAAGACACCGACCCTCTCCTGTTCCAAGCGTTAGTTTAGCCTGTTATATTTCTCCGGTCATCTTTTCACTCGTTATAGGAGTTACAAACATCACAAAGTAGTTAATTTAAAGCGTTTTATAGCAATTTATATCCGTTTAGTGCGATTTTGGGACATTTATTTTTGCAACGATGTGAAAAGTTGGGCGCGCTTTTCAGTTCATCCCGAACGTAGTTGACATTTCCACATGGCAAGAGGACAGCTTTCCACCAAAAGACGATTTCTCCCAAGAAAGGATCCTTTGCCCAAGATACTGATGGAAGAACAGCTCAAGGTAGGACATTTTTATTATGATAAATCGTGTTTCTGTCGAAACATTTTAGTGGCTTAGGACGCCATGTTTTTTGACGTAGCTTCGCTTGGCGCAAACTGTATTGAAAAGTAAGGATAAATTAAAAAATGTAATAACGCAATTGTATTAAGAATTAAATTGTCTATCAATCCCTGTCCACCCTATATTTTTTAGTCACGTTTATGAGTATTTATGTATAAGAGTAGATCACTGTCTAAGTGGCGCAAGGACGTTTTCTTTACCAGCTTGTCTACATTTCACATTGTCTAACCATGATTTTGGTGGCTAAATATAAACATTTTCGATCAAACTGTATATGCATGTTGTAATGTGATGTTACAGGAGTGTCATCGGAAGAATTCTGAGAAGGTTAGTGAAAAAATTAATATCTTTTGGCGATGTTGACTTTTATCGCTCACTTTGGCTAGAATCAATGCTGGGCTGCTAATTGCTATGTGCTAAGCTAATATAACGATTTATTGTGTTTTCGCTGTAAGACACTTAGAAAATCTGAAATATTGTCTGTATTCACAGGATCTGTGTCTTTCGATTCGTGTATGCTGTGTATTTTTACGAAATGTTTGATGATTAGTAGTTAGGTAAACACGTTGCTCATTGTAATTATTCTAGTCCATTTGTGATGGTGGGTGCAATTGTAAACTATGCCATATACCTGAAATATGCACTTTTTTCTAACAAAACCTATCCCATACCATAAATATGTTATCAGACTGTCATCTGATGAGTTTTTTTATTGGTTAGGGGCTATAAATATCTTAGTTTAGCCGAATTGGTGATGGCTACTGGTGTTGGTGGACAAATAAAAGATGGTGGAATATGCTAATGTGTTTTTAGGTCATAGATGTACATCTTTACATATTGTGTCTTCCCTGTAAAACATTTTAAAAATCGGAAATGTTGACTGGATTCATAAGATCTGTGTCTTTCATTAGCTGTATTGGACTTTAATGTGTGAAAGTTAAATATTTTTAAAAAATATTTTTTTTGAATTTCGCGGCACTGGTTTTTCAGTGGGGGGGGGGGGGGTGTGCCGCTAGCGCCACGCTGATCCTAGACAGGTTAATAGAAGATGCATTTATAGTAGTAGTGTATGTATGTGTGTGTGTGGGGGAATGAGTTTTTGTTTGTGTGTGGGAATGGTGTGTGTGTGTGCATATGTGTGTGTGGGGGGGGGGGGGGGGTTGTGTGTGTGTGTGTGTGGTAATGTGTTTGTGTGTGTGTGTGTGGGAATGTGTTTGTGTGTGCGTGTTTGTGTGGGACTGTGTTTGTGTGTGTGTGTGTTTGTGTGTGTGTATGGGAATGTGTGTGTGTCGGAATGTGTTTGTGTGTGCGTGTGTGTGTGGGACTGTGTTTGTGTGTGTGTGTGTGGGCGTGCTACTCCAGTTGTTGTATTCATGAGCATTTCAAATTAGCTTTCTGATCACCGTGAAGAGAGGAGGGCCTTTTAGTTCAGGAGCCGCCTTAGGGGTCATAGCTCAGTGGCGTGTTGCTAGCTCTGTTGGGTGGTCAAATATTCTGTCTAGGTAGGACCCCTTCTCTTTTATGAGAACGGCGCAGAGAGAACAGAGAGAATAGAGAGAGCAGAGAGAGCAGAGAGAGCAGAGAGAACGGAGAGAGCAGAGAGAGCAGAGAGAGCGGAGAGAGCGGAGAGAACGGAGAGAGCAGATAGAACGAAGAGAACAGAGAGAGCAGAGAGAGTAGAGAGAACAGAGAGAGCGGAGAGAACGGAGAGAGCAGAGAGAACGAAGAGAGCAGAGAGAACAGAGAGAGCAGAGAGAGTAGAGAGAGCAGAGAGAGCAGAGAGAGCAGAGAGAGCAGAGAGAGCGGACAGAGCGGAGAGAACAGAGAGAGCAGAGAGAGCAGAGAGAACGGAGAGAATGGAGAGAGCAGAGAGAGAGCAGAGAGAGTAGAGAGAACGGAGAGAGCGGAGAGAACGGAGAGAGCAGAGAGAGCGGAGAGAGAGCAGAGAGAGAGCAGGAAGGAACGGGAGAGAACGGAAGGAACAGGAGAGAACAGGAGGGAACAGGAAGGAACAGGAGGGAACAGGAAGGAACAGGAAGGAACAGGAGGGAACAGGAGGGAACAGGAAGGAACAGGAAGGAACAGGAGGGAACAGGAAGGAACAGGAGGGAACAGGAAGGAACAGGAGGGAACAGGAAGGAACAGGAAGGAACAGGAGGGAATAGGAGGGAACAGGAAGGAACAGGAAGGAACAGGAGGGAACAGGAAGGAACAGGAAGGAACAGGAAGGAACAGGAGGGAACAGGAGGGAACAGGAAGGAACAGGAAGGAACAGGAGGGAACAGGAAGGAACAGGAGGGAACAGGAAGGAACAGGAGGGAACAGGAAGGAACAGGAAGGAACAGGAGGGAACAGGAAGGAACAGGAAGGAACAGGAGGGAACAGGAAGGTACAGGAGGGAACAGGAGGGTACAGGAAGGAACAGTAGGGAACAGGAGGGAACAGGAAGGAACAGGAAGGGACAGAAAGAACAGGAGGGAACAGGAAGGAACAGGAGGGAACAGGAAGGAACGGGAGGGAACAGTAGGGAACAGGAAGGAACAGGAGGGAACAGGAAGGAACAGGAAGGAACAGGAGGGAACAGGAAGGAACAGGAAGGAACAGGAAGGAACAGGAGAGAACAGGAAGGAACAGGAGGGAACAGCAGGGAACAGCAGGGAACAGGAAGGAACAGGAGGGAACAGGAAGGAACAGGAGGGAACAGGAAGGAACAGGGGGGAACAGGAGGGAACAGGAAGGAACAGGAAGGGACAGAAAGAACAGGAAGGAACAGGAGGGAACAGGAAGGAACACGAGGGAACAGGAGGGAACAGGAAGGAACACGAGGGAACAGGAGGGAACAGGAAGGGACAGAAAGAACAGGAAGGGACAGAAATAACAGGAGGAAACAGGAAGGAACAGGAGGGAACGGAAAGGGACATAAAGAACAGGAGGGAACAGAAAGAACAGGAGGGAACAGGAAGGAACAGGAAGGAACAGGAGGGAACCGGAGGGAACAAGCAGGACAGAAAGAACAGGAGGGAACAGGAAGAAACAGGAGGGAACAGGAAGGAACAGGAAGGAACAGGAGGGAACCGGAGGGAACAAGCAGGACAGAATGAACAGGAGGGAACAGGAAGGAACAGGAGGGAACAGTAGGGAACAGGAAGGAACAGGAAGGAACGGGAGGGAACAGGAAGGAACGGGAGGGAACAGGAGGGAACAGGAAGGAACAGGAAGGGACAGAAAGAACAGGAGGAAACAGGAGAGAACAGGAAGGAACAGTAGGGAACAGGAAGGAACAGTAGGGAACAGGAAGGAACAGGATGGAACAGGAGGGAACAGGAGGAAACAGGAAGGAACAGGAGGGAACAGGAAGGAACAGGAGGGAACAGGAAGGAACAGGAGGGAACAGGAAGGAACAGGAGGGAACAGGAAGGAACAGGAGGGAACAGGAGGGAACAGGAAAGAACTGGAAGGACAGAAAGAACAGGAAGGAACAGGAAGGAACAGGAGGGAACAGGAAGGAACAGGAGGGAACAGGAAGGAACAGGAAGGAACAGGAGAGAACAGGAAGGAACTGGAGAGAACAGGAGGGAACAGGAAGGAACAGGAAGGAACAGGAGGGAACAGGAAGGAACATGAAGGAACAGGAAGGAACAGGAGAGAACAGGAAGGAACTGGAGAGAACAGGAGGGAACAGGAAGGAACAGGAAGGAACAGGAGGGAACAGGAAGGAACAGGAAGGAACAGGAGGGAACAGGAAAGAACAGGAGGGAACAGGAGGGAACAGGAAGGAACAGGAAGGAACAGGAAGGAACAGGAGGGAACAGGAAGGAACAGGAGGGAACAGGAAGGAACAGGAAGGAACAGGAAGGAACAAGAGGGAACAGGAAGGAACAGGAGGGAACAGGAAGGAACAGGAGGGAACAGGAAGGAACAGGAACGAACAGGAGAGGACAGGAAGGAACTGGAGAGAACAGGAGAAAAAAGAGGAGAACAGGAGAGGAACTACTGAACTGAGCAAGGCAGGAGAGAACAGGAGAGAACAGAATGGAACAGGAGGGGTCCCACCCACTTGCTTTGTATCAGGGGTCTAGCTCACTGTCACTTTTCAGATGCAGACATTCTTTTCTACCATCACCATAGAAAAGAGGGGCGGAAGGGGGTGGATAGATTGCTGAGGTGGACGGATGTGTTTGGGTGGGTGGGGGGGTTGGATATTAGGTTTTGGGGGGAGGAAAGGGCAACACACATAGTCCTGGTTGCACAAAACTGGTTATTTTGGGTTTTACCAACGATGCCCACTATCAGAGAAAAGCAGGTTAATCTGGGTTTTACCAACGATGCCCACTATCAGAGAGAAGCAGGCTAATCTGGGTTTTACAGACGATGCCCACTATCAGAGAGAAGCAGGTTAATCTGGGTTTTACCAACGATACCCACTATCAGAGAGAAGCAGGTTAATCTGGGTTTTACCAACGATGCCCACTATCAGAGAGAAGCAGGTTAATCTGGGTTATACCAACGATGCCCACTATCAGAGAGAAGCAGGTTAATCTGGGTTATACCAACGATGCCCACTATCAGAGAGAAGCAGGTTAATCTGGGTTTTACCAACGATTCCCACTATCAGAGAGAAGCAGGTTAATCTGGGTTATACCAACGATGCCCACTATCAGAGAGAAGCAGGCTAATCTGGGTTTTACCAACGAAGCCCACTATCAGAGAGAAGCAGGTTATTCTGGGTCTTACCAATGATGCCCACTATCAGAGAGAAGCAGGCTAATTTGGGCAAGCTAAATACATCCTACTGATATACAGAGACACTTAATAAAGCATCAGGGTCTCTGTCTCAGCATCAACTCCCATAATGCATCAGGGTCTCTGTCTCAGCATCAACTCCCATAAAGCATCATGGTCTCCGTCTCAGCATCAACTCCCATAAGGCATCAGGGTTTCTGTCTCAACTCCCATAAAGCTTCAGGGTCTCTGTCTCAGTATCAACTCCCATAAGGCATCAGGGTTTCAGTCTCAAATCCCATTATATTAAAACACGTGCAGAGCAGTAGACCCGGAGCGTTAGACCCGGAGAAGTAGACCCGGAGTGTTGGACCCAGAGCGGTAGACCCGGAGCGGTAGACCCGGAGCGTTAGACCCGGAGAAGTAGACCCGGAGTGTTGGACCCGGAGCGGTAGACCCGGAGCGTTAGACCCGGAGCGTTAGACCCGGAGCAGTAGACCCGAAGCGTTGGACCCGGAGCGGTAGACCCGGAGCGGTAGACCCGGAGAAGTAGACCCGGAGTGTTGGACCCGGAGCGTTAGACCCGGAGAAGTAGACCCGGAGTGTTGGACCCGGAGCGTTAGACCCGGAGCGTTAGACCCGGAGCGTTAGACCCGGAGAAGTAGACCCGGAGCGTTGGACCCGGAGCGGTAGACCCGGAGCGTTAGACCCGGAGCGTTAGACCCGGAGTGTTGGACCCGGAGTGTTGGACCCGGAGCGGTAGACCCGGAGAAGTAGACCCGGAGTGTTGGACCCGGAGCGTTAGACCCGGAGAAGTAGACCCGGAGTGTTGGACCCGGAGCGTTAGACCCGGAGCGTTAGACCCGGAGCGTTAGACCCGGAGAAGTAGACCCGGAGCGTTGGACCCGGAGCGGTAGACCCGGAGCGTTAGACCCGGAGCGTTAGACACGGAGTGTTGGACCCGGAGCGTTAGACCCGGAGCGTTAGACCCGGAGCGTTAGACCCGAAAAAGTAGACCCGGAGCGTTGGACCCGGAGCGGTAGACCTGGAGCGTTAGACCCGGAGCGTTGGACCCGGAGTGTTAGACCCGGAGAAGTAGACCCGGAGTGTTGGACCCGGAGCGGTAGACCCGGAGTGTTAGACCCGGAGAAGTAGACCCGGAGCGGTAGACCCGGAGTGTTAGACCCGGAGAAGTAGACCCAGAGCGGTAGACCCGGAGAGTTAGACCCGGAGTGTTGGACCCGGAGCGGTAGACCCGGAGCCGTAGACCCGGAGCGTTGGACCCGGAGCGTTGGACCCGGAGCCGTAGACCCGGAGCCGTAGACCCGGAGCGTTAGACCCGGAGCGGTAGACCCGGAGCGGTAGACCCGGAGCGTTGGACCCGGAGCCGTAGACCCGGAGCCGTAGACCCGGAGCGTTAGACCCGGAGCGGTAGACCCGGAGCGGTAGACCCGGAGCGGTAGACCCGGAGCAGTAGACCCGGAGCCGTAGACCCGGAGCGTTAGACCCGGAGCGTTGGACCCGGAGCGGTAGACCCGGAGCGGTAGACCCGGAGCGGTAGACCCGGAGCGTTAGACCCGGAGCGTTAGACCCGGAGTGTTGGACCCGGAGCGGTAGACCCGGAGCGTTAGACCCGGAGTGTTAGACCCGGAGTGTTGGACCCGGAGCGGTAGACCCGGAGTGTTAGACCCGGAGTGTTGGACCCGGAGCGGTAGACCCGGTGCGGTAGACTCGGAGCAGTAGACTCAGAGCGGTAGACCCGGTGCGGTAGACCCGGAGCGTTAGACCCGGAGCGTTAGACCCGGAGCGGTAGACCCGGAGCGTTGGACCCGGAGCCGTAGACCCGGACCGTTAGACCCGGAGCGTTAGACCCGGAGCGTTAGACCCGGAGCGGTAGACCCGGAGCGTTAGACCCGGAGCGGTAGACCCGGAGCGGTAGACCCGGAGCGTTGGACCCGGAGCAGTAGACCCGGAGCGTTAGACCCGGAGCCGTAGACCCGGACCGTTAGACCCGGAGCGTTAGACCCGGAGCGTTAGACCCGGAGCGGTAGACCCGGAGCGTTAGACCCGGAGCGGTAGACCCGGAGCGGTAGACCCGGAGCGTTGGACCCGGAGCAGTAGACCCGGAGCGTTAGACCCGGAGCAGTAGACCCGGAGCAGTAGACCCGGAGCGGTAGACCCGGAGCGTTAGACCCGGAGCGGTAGACCTGGAGCGGTAGACCCGGAGCGGTAGACCCGGAGCTGTAGACCCAGAGCCGTAGACCCGGAGCGGTAGACCCGGAGCGGTAGACCCGGAGCGGTAGACCCGGAGCTGTAGACCCAGAGCCGTAGACCCGGAGCGGTAGACCCGGAGCGTTAGACCCGGAGTGTTGGACCCGGAGCGGTAGACCCGGAGCGTTGGACCCGGAGCCGTAGACCCGGACCGTTAGACCCGGAGCGTTAGACCCGGAGCGTTAGACCCGGAGCGGTAGACCCGGAGCGTTAGACCCGGAGCGGTAGACCCGGAGCGGTAGACCCGGAGCGGTAGACCCGGAGCGGTAGACCCGGAGCGTTAGACCCGGAGCGGTAGACCCGGAGCGGTAGACCCGGAGCGGTAGACCCGGAGCGGTAGACCCGGAGCTGTAGACCCAGAGCCGTAGACCCGGAGCCGTAGACCCGGAGCGGTAGACCCGGAGCGGTAGACCCGGAGCTGTAGACCCGGAGCCGTAGACCCGGAGCGTTAGACCCGGAGCGTTAGACCCGGAGCGGTAGACCCGGAGCGTTAGACCCGGAGCGGTAGACCCGGAGCGTTAGACCCGGAGCGGTAGACCCGGAGCGGTAGACCCGGAGCAGTAGACCCGGAGCCGTAGACCCGGAGCGGTAGACCCGGAGCCGTAGACCCGGAGCGGTAGACCCGGAGCGTTAGACCCGGAGCAGTAGACCCGGAGCCGTAGACCCGGAGCGGTAGACCCGGAGCGGTAGACCCGGAGCGGTAGACCCGGAGCGTTAGACCCAGAGCGGTAGACCCGGAGCGTTGGACCCGGAGCGGTAGACCCGGAGCGGTCGACCCGGAGCGTTAGACCCGGAGCGGTAGACCCGGAGCGGTAGACCCGGAGAAGTAGACCCGGAGAAGTAGACCCGGAGCGTTGGACCCGGAGCGGTAGACCCGGAGTGTTGGACTCGGAGCGGTAGACCCAGAGCGTTAGACGCGGAGCAGTAGACCCGGAGCGTTGGACCCGGAGCGGTAGACCCGGAGCGGTAGACCCGGAGCGTTAGACCCGGAGCGGTAGACCCGGAGCGTTGGACCCGGAGCGGTAGACCCGGAGCGTTAGACCCGGAGCGGTAGACCCGGAGCGGTAGACCCGGAGCGTTAGACCCGGAGCGGTAGACCCGGAGCGTTGGACCCGGAGCGTTGGACCCGGAGCGTTGGACCCGGAGCGGTAGACCCGGAGCGTTGGACCCGGAGCGGTAGACCCGGAGCGGTAGACCTGGAGCGTTAGACCCGGAGCAGTAGACCCGGAGCCGTAGACCCGGAGCGTTAGACCCGGAGCGGTAGACCCGGTGCGGTAGACCCGGAGCCGTAGACCCGGAGCCGTAGACCCGGAGCCGTAGACCCGGAGCGGTAGACCCGGAGCCTGTGTGATGCTGCTAATCTGTGCTCACAGACATCAGATTCCTTCAAATGTTGCCGAAACAGAGATTACAAATAGAATAAACAGCATCTTCACAACTTTTTCCCTTGTTAGAGATTTCTGAATCAGCCTTTCATTGAATCTGAATTTCCCTATTGCGTTTTCCTCCATAAATACATATATCTTTTTGTTGAAGATGCATTGTTTGATGAGAGAGGAAGAAGGGAGGGAAAATCAACAGACAGAGGTAGACAGAATGGCACCATGCTGCGTGTCTCTTTGCATAACATTTGCATCAGCCCGCAAGCCATATGACATCCATTAACCTCCAAGGAGATGTCCCAAATGGAACCTTATTCCCTACGTAGAGCCCTACGGGACCTGGTGAAAAGTAGTGCACTATATAGGGAATAGGGTGCCATTTGAGACACATCCTCCGAAAGTGATTTCCCTTCACTCCTCATACTTACAAACACTGTGTGAATGAGTCAGATGTTACAGTGACTGCTAATTGGATTTTAAATAACGCTGATTTCTGTCTCTTTGTGGGTACAGGAATTAAAGGAGACCACAACGTGATCCAGCCAGCAGGGTGTCTGACCGCAAGGGAACCGCTGCAACCGACGATCCCTCCATTGTCCCGTCGTCCGTCGGTCTCCTGAGGAGTAGCTGAGGGGGACGTACCACTCTGTTACCAAAGTACCTTGGATTAATGTATGGCGCAGGCTCACGGAGGGAGAACGTGATTCTGGGTTTCCTGCAGGGCTGGAGTACATAAGTGATACAGGCCTGGAGTGAGCCTGTACTATCAGGATTGGTGTTGGCATGGCTCAGTCCACCTTTTGGACCTTCTCTTCATCATGACTGGTCTGCTTGACCACAGACCCTGAGGAGAGCCTGTAACTGCCGGAGGTAGTGAGCCCCTTTTTGTCTCGAGAGGATCTTTCCTAAGAGAACCGGGCCTTTATGTATCACAAAGAGATCTAAGTTAGACGATACAAAGACTCTACAACTACTACTACAAAAAAGAACACAAAAAAAAAACACAAAAACTCAGGCTTGCTTTTGAGAGGAGAAACATGCGGCTTTGTCTCAGTTTGAGTGGAGATGCTTTTTCTACCAGCTTATCTTCCATGGCAAAGCCTTTGATGGCTTGAGCGGCTGACAAAACAAGAGGAAGGTCAGCTCAGAAAAAACAAGGATCAGTTTCAAATCAAACACACTGATCCGGGGTCACGATATAACCAAGGGTATAACCAAACACCTTCTTTCTCTTACTACGCTAATAAACTTAACCTTTCTGAAAAGGACTTAATAGGAGAAGATTTCAACGTAAATCTCGATTGGATCTGCTGGGTTGGGAAAGGATTCTTCGGTGGCTGGATATCGATTCTTTTAAATCAGGTACGGCAGCCGCGGTATGATTGGATGCTGGCTTCTTTACGCATCGCTGACCAAAACCATTTTTCTAACAATATGTGTAATTGTGTGTGTGTGCGTGCGTGCGTGCGTGCGTGTGTGCGTGCGTGCGTGAGTGTTTTCTAATGAGACGTGAGGAGAGGTCAGGACAATAATTCTTAATTGACGTCAAATCAGAAGCTAGCTACTGGTCCAATGAAAAGAGAAATCACACTTCACTGGTCGTAGTAAAAACTAAAGGAGGACAATGGACAAGCAGTTTGCATCTTGCTGTATTAATAGTTGTTTGTTTGTTTCTGTACATGGAGGTATCGTATGTGACATCTTTTATTCTGAATACCAGTCACAGCTCTGGCTACCAGTCGCAGCTCTGGCTACCAGTCGCAGCTCTGGCTACCAGTCGCAGCTCTGGCTACCAGTCGCAGCTCTGGCTACCAGTCGCAGCTCTGGCTACCAGTCGCAGCTCTGGCTACCAGTCGCAGCTCTGGCTACCAGTCGCAGCTCTGGCTACCAGTCACATCTCTGGCTAACAGTCACAGCTCTGGCTACCAGTCACAGCACTGGCTACCAGTCACAGCTCTGGCTACCAGTCACATCTCTGGCTAACAGTCACAGCTCTGGCTACCAGTCACAGCACTGGCTACCAGTCACAGCTCTGGCTACCAGTCACAGCTCGGGCTACCAGTCATATCTCTGGCTACCAGTCACAGCTCTGGCTACCAGTCACATCTCGTGCTACCAGTCACAGCTCTGGCTACCAGTCACATCTCTGGCTAACAGTCACATCTCTGGCTAACAGTCAGTCACATCTCTGGCTAACAGTCACAGCTCTGGCTACCAGTCACAGCTCTGGCTACCAGTCATATATCTGGCTACCAGTCATATCTCTGGCTACCAGTCACAGCTCTGGCTACCAGTCACAGCTCTGGCTACCAGTCACAGCTCTGGATACCAGTCACAGCCCTGGATACCAGTCACAGTTCTGGCTACCAGTCATATCTCTGGCTACCATTCATATCTCTGGCTACCAGTCACAGCTCTGGCTACCAGTCACAGCTCTGGCTATCAGTCACAGCTCTGGCTACCAGTCACATCTCTGGCTAACAGTCACAGCTCTGGCTACCAGTCACAGCTCTGGCTACCAGTCACAGCTTGGTCTACCAGTCATATCTCTGGCTACCAGTCACAGCTCTGGCTACCAGTCACATCTCGTGCTACCAGTCACAGCTCTGGCTACCGGTCACAGCTCTGGCTACCAGTCACATCTCTGGCTACCAGTCACATCTCTGGCTAACAGTCACATCTCTGGCTAACAGTCACAGCTCTGGCTACCAGTCACAGCTCTGGCTACCAGTCATATATCTGGCTACCAGTCATATCTCTGGCTACCAGTCACAGCTCTGGCTACCAGTCACAGCTCTGGCTACCAGTCACAGCTCTGGATACCAGTCACAGCCCTGGATACCAGTCACAGTTCTGGCTACCAGTCCTATCTCTGGCTACCATTCATATCTCTGGCTACCAGTCACAGCTCTGAATACCAGTCACAGCTCTGAATACCAGTCACAGCTCTGGCTACCAGTCACAGCTCTGGCTACCAGTCACAGCTCTGGCTACCAGTCACAGCCAAGCACTGAACAGATCAGCCATGTAGGTTGGTAAATGGATGACTGACTGAGTGCAGCTCAGTTTATTTCACCCTGTTCCACATATGGTAATGAGTCTGCACATTAGAGAGAGAGAGACAGAGAGAGAGAGAGACAGGGAGACAGAGAGACAGAAAGAGGGAGACAGAGAGGGAGGGAGACAGAGAGAGAAAGATAGAGAGAGATAGAAGAGAGGAGACAGAGAGAGAGAAGAAAGAGAGACAGCAAGAGAGAGAAATAGAGAGAAGATAAAGAAAGAGAGAGAGAGAGAGAGAGGATTTCACAACAGTTCATCACAAGGCCTGGCTTTGTTCACATACACACACAGTCTAGCAGTGATGAAAGGGAGCCTTCAGACAGATACAGAAACATGTAAAAACAACTAAGGCCAAGCTATTACGTTTCACAAGCTAAAGCCAAAAAGCTCAAGCACAGGGATTCAATTCAGTAGCCGAACCCACATGTTGAAGGATTTTCTCCAAACAGGAAATGAGGGAAAGGGAAATACATTGTAAATGTATGAAGTCTCTGAAGTCTGAGGGAAATGTTCCCTGAAAACATCCCTTTGCACTCAAGGCAGTTTTAGCCTTGCTAGATGCTCAAATGTCTTTTCTGTGATAGGCAAATTGTAAAAGTAACAATTTATATAAATTTAAGTCAGCATAAGGCCTACATGCCATTTCTAATATTGCAGATTAGTGCAGAACAGGCTTGAGGCAGGACAATTCAAACAAACAGCATTTATTAGAAACCAAGGGATTTGGCTTCCTTGTAAAAGCCTTCCTTGTAAAAGCCTTGTGCATTAACATTACCCTTCTGTCTCCTTCCTAGGGACGAGACACCACAACCTCAAAACAAGATGGCCGCCCAATGCAAGAACTTCCTGCTCTTCTTGACCAGGGTAGGACTACTTCTGGGTCTGGCTAACCCTCTGGTGACCTCCGCCCTCTGCCCCTCGGCCTGCCGGTGTGATGGGACCTTCATCTACTGTAATGACCGAGGCCTCACCTCTATCCCTACCGGCATTCCGCTGGATGCCACTATTCTCTTCCTCCAAAACAACAGGATCAAGAGCGCCGGCATCCCCGCCGATCTGAAGAGGCTAAGCAACGTTGAGAAGATCTATCTGTACTGCAATAATCTGGATGAGTTCCCCCAAAACCTGCCGATAGGGGTGAAAGAGCTGCATCTACAGGAGAATAATATCCGCATGATTACGCATGCGTCGCTGGGTCAGATCCCGGTGATTGAGGAGCTACACCTGGATGATAACTCCGTCTCTGCGGTTAGCATCGAGGAAGGAGCGTTCAGGGACAGCAATCACCTGAGACTACTCTTTCTCTCCAGGAACCATCTGAGCACCATCCCGTCCGGCCTTCCGCAGACCATCGAGGAGCTGCGCTTCGACGACAACCGCATCTCGTCAATATCAGAGGCGTCCCTGCAGGACCTGATCAACCTAAAGAGACTCGTCCTGGACGGGAACCTGCTCAACAACCGCGGCATCGGCGAAATGGCCTTCATCAACCTGATTAATCTCACCGAGCTCTCCCTGGTGAGAAACACCCTAACGTCGCCGCCGGCTAACTTACCTGGAACCAGTTTGGAGAAACTGCAGCTCCAAGACAACCACATAAACCGGGTACCGGCCGGGGCTTTCGCTTTCCTCAGGCAGCTGTATCGGTTGGATCTATCAGGCAACAACCTGAGCAGTCTGCCTCACGGAGTGTTCGAAGACCTGGACAACCTCACACAGCTCCTGCTCCGTAACAACCCGTGGCAGTGTACTTGCCGGATGAAGTGGGTGAGAGACTGGTTAAGGTCGCTGCCGACAAAAGTCAACGTCCGAGGATTTATGTGCCAGGGACCGGACAAGGTCAAGGGCATGGCTATTAAGGATTTGTCCATGGACTTGTTTGACTGTGGAGGATCTGACTTGGGCAGGGGACAGGGGGACCCTACCTTCAAGACCAGCACCGTCTCTAACACCTTACTGCCCTCACAACCCCAATGGCCCTCCTTTGTGACCAAAAGACCAGTGGTGAGAATACCTGACAGGAATAAGAACTACCGCAGTACTACGACGCCGTCAGGAAGAAAGATCATCAGGATCAGCGTGAAGTCGAGCAGTGCAGAGACTGTGCACATCTCCTGGAGGGTTTCTATACCGTTGACTGCCATGAGACTCAGCTGGTTAAAACTGGGTCACAACCCTTCGTTCGGTTCCATCACGGAGACCATCGTACAGGGCGAGAAGAAGGAATACCTCCTAACAGCTCTAGAACCGGAATCCTCGTACAGGATATGCATGGTTCCCATGGAGACCAGTAACATTTACTTGACGGACGAGACACCAGTTTGCATAGAGACAGAGACCAGTTCTCTGAAGGCTTACAAACCCACCACCACATTGAACCGCGAGCAGGAAAAGGAGCCTTACAACAATTCCAGTCTGCCTTTAGCCGCGATCATCGGAGGGGCCGTGGCTCTGTTGGCAATAATAATGCTGGCGTTTGTGTGCTGGTACGTGCACAGGAACAGTTCACTGTTTTCCAGGAATTGCACCTACAACAAGGGCCGTCGGAGGAAGGACGATTACGCCGAGGCGGGGACGAAAAAGGATACCTCGATCTTGGAAATACGAGAGGCCTCTTTTCAGATGATCCCTATACACGCAGTGCCCGAGTCCAAAGAGGAGTTTGTGATACATACGATTTTCCCTCCGAACGGATTGAGTCTGTACAAGAGCCCGCAAAGCGAGACCACTATTAGCAACAGAAGCTACAGAGACAGCGGAATACCCGATTCAGACCACTCCCATTCATGATATTGATAACGCGGGACATTTCGTTATAAATGAGTGCGTTTGTTGATGACATGAAACTAAAGTGGCTAAAAGACTTTGTTATAAAACACTGGATCTACAAGACTGAGTGGGGAAGCAATGTTCTTCTGTACATTTTGCCCATATAATTTATATTTAAGGACATTTTATGACAAAGAGGAGAAGAAATGTGGTTCACATTGCAGATAGTAGGGCCATCACTGAGCCGCAGGTCAGTGTATGTTGTAACTAAATCTGCATTTCTATATTTTAGGGGTTGGTAGTAATTTGTACTGTATTTTTTTTTTTGGCTTACGGTTACCCTAACAACCAACTATAAAAAAAAAAAAACTCTGTTCTACTGAGATATAAAGACTTGTCAACTGTGAAAGTGGGTTTTCATTGCTGTGTTGAACAATCAGACTTTAGAGAACCTTGTAGAATAAAGCACAGGTCATTCTTTACACTCGTTTTGTGGCTGTTCGGTAAAAACCAAAAAGGCAAAAAAAAAGTTTAAAAAAAATGACATGATCAAAACTAGGGCCCAGCTGATTACCTGAGACGAAGGCGCGAGACAGCAGACACTCGTTCTCTGAGGAGAGACAAGCAGAGAGCAGTCAGTCTCCTACATGTATCTGACTAGATATGGAGCTGTCCTGCTTTGCTTCTCTGCTGTTCATTTAGTTCCTCTGTTTGTAAAAAAAAAAAAAACACAGAAACACAGAGAGAGCCGATCGAACAGACGCCCAGGCGGGCACAGCTCCTGTGTGTGTGTGTGTGTGTGTGCGTGTGCGTGTGCGTGTGCGTGTGTGTGTGTGTGTGTTTGCGTGCGTGCGTGTGTATGTGTGTCAGGCAGGCCACAGCACAGGGCAGATGAAGCACACAGACCTTTAGGACAATTACCCAAGATGGGATTAACCCATGCAGGGTGGCCAGGCTGACAACAAAGATGACATAACCAACACCAACTATATCTATTTGTTCTAGCCAACAAAACGGCTAGACTACAATGGATGACATTCTCCGGTACCTTGTACCATACGTCATTCACACGTTGCCCTCAAAACATAGCTTAGATATAAACCGGGAAAATAAGGCTCTATAAAGAAACAACACATTGGCTTTCTTTTGAATACAAACTGAGCATCACCGATTTCCTTGCTTATGTTTCGTCCCCCCCCCCCCCCCCACACACAAATTGACTACTTCTATGTTGCCACAATTTCAAAGTTTAATTGTTCTTTATAAAGTAGAATTTGTTCTTTACAAAAGTGAATTGTTCTTTACAAAGTTGCTCAGGGATTCTTGAAACAATTGTCCTGTCTTTCGAGCATCCCTGAACTGAAAACCAAAGTGCATTGAATGCCCTTTGGCCAGTCGTGTATGTGCCTTGATCCAAATGCTTATTGTATTTAGCTTTCTAAGAAATCACTGACTTTTTTTGTCATTCACACTTGAATATGAGAAAATATTGCTGAATAAAAGTGGATAAAAATATTCAAGAACTGGTCTCTCTTACCTGAAACACCGACAAGACATTTCAAAATTACAATTTGGGCCCCATTCTCAATTTGAATAACAAAAAGGTGTGGCGGCACAGCATAGTTAAAGTAATTGAAGTAATATGTACATGTAGGTAGGGGTAAAGTGACTATGCATAGATAATAAACAGAGAGTAGCAGCAGCAAATAGTCTTTGTAGCCATTTGATTAGCTGTTCAGGAGTCTTATGGTTTGGGGGTAGAAGCTGTTAACCTTTTATGGCTTCAGGGCGGTGCCGGTACACTTATGACAACAGCCCGTCCAAGTGCAGGGCGCGAAATTCAAAAGATATTTTTTAGAAATATTTAACTTTCACACATTAACAAGTCCAATACAGCAAATAAAAGATACACATCTTGTGAATCCAGCCAACATGTCCGATTTTTAAAATTACAGCGAAAACACCACGTATATCTATGTTAGCTCACCATCAAATACAAAAAAGCACAGACATTTTTCACAGCACAGGTAGCTTGCAAAAAACCAACCTAACTAACCAAGAACCAACCAAACTAACCAAGAAACAACTTCATCAGATGACAGTCTTATAACAAGTTATACAATAAATCTATGTTTTGTTCGAAAAATGTGCATATTTGAGGTATAAATCATAGTTTTACATTGCAGCTACAATCGGAAATAGCACCGAAGCAGCTAGAACAATTACAGAGACCAAATTGAAATACCAAAATACTCATCATAAAACATTTATGAAAAATACATGGTGTAGAGCAAATTAAAGACAAACATCTTGTGAATCCAGCCAATATTTCCGATTCTTTAAGTGTTTTACAGCGAAAACACAATATAGCATTATATTAGCTTACTACAATAGCCAACCACACAACAGCATTGATTCGTTAGGCACATTAGCGATAGCGACAAAACCAGCAAAATATGTTAATTATTTCACTAACCTTCTCAAACTTCATCAGATGACAGTCCTATAACATCATATTACACAATACATATATGGTTTGTTCGAAAATTTGCATATTTAGCGGCACAAATCGTGGTTATTCATTGGAAAAACTTAGCATCTTTTTCCCAGAATGTCCAGATATATTTCTGACACTCACATATTCTAATCAAATAACTATTCATAGACTTTACCAAAAAAATACATGTTGGACAGCAAATTAAAGATAGCTTAGTTCTTAATGCAATCGCTGTGTTAGAATTCTAAAAATAACTTCATTACGACATGCAGCTTACGTTATGGCGAGAGAGAGCCCAAAATCTGGGAGCAAACTAATAGTACACATGTACGACAGATATATGAAATAACATCATAAATGGGTCCTACTTTTGATGATCTTCCATCAGAATGTTGTACAAGGGGTCCTTCGTCCAGATCAATCGTTGTTTGGTTTTAGAATGGTCTTTTTCCCTCTCGATTTAGCAAGCAAAACTTGCCAAGTGGTGCGAAGCTCTCCATCGTCAACAAACTCAGAGAACGGAACACGCCAAAACTCCCGAAAAAAATTCAATAATCTGATTAAACTATATTGAAAAAACATACTTTACGATGATATTGTCACATTTATCAAATAAAATCAAAGCCGGAGCTATTAGCCGTCTATAACAACAGCTTTTCAGAAGCCAATCCGGAAGTCCTTTCCGCGTCTTCCTGAGTAAAGGAAATTGGTGTCACGTCATGCTAAGAGCTCTTATTCGACCTCAGATCAAGATATACACTCCATTTCTTCTCTCACTGCCTATTGACATCTAGTGGAAGGCGTATGAAGTGCATGTATACTAACACATATCAAGCAAATTAATAGGGATGCCCTGGAACAGAGCATCGATTTCAGATTTTCCACTTCCTGTCAGGAAGTTTGCTGCAAAATGAGTTCTGTTTTACTCACAGATATAATTCAAACGGTTTTAGAAACTAGAGAGTGTTTTCTATCCAATAGTAATAATAATATGCATATTGTACGAGAAATAATTGAGTACGAGGCCGTTTGAAATGGGCACGTTTCATCCAAGCCACTCAATACTGCCCCTGCAGCCCATTAAGAAGCCTTTTGGACCTAGACTTGGCGCTGCGGTACCACATGCCACGCTGTGCGAACAGTCTATGACTAGGGTGGCTGGAGTCTTTGGCAATTTTTAGGGCCATCCTCTGACACCGCCTGGTATAGAGGTCCAGGATGGCAGGAGGCTTGACCCCAGTGATGTACTGGGCCGTATGCGCTACCCTCTATAGTGCTTTGCGGTCAGAGGCCGAGCAGTTGCCATACCAGGCAGTGATGCAACCAGTCAGGATGCTCTTGACGGTGCAGCTGTAGAACCTTTTGAGGATCTCAGGACCCATGCCAAATCTTTTCAGTCTCCTGAGGAGGAATAGGCGTTGTCGTGCCCTCTTCACGACTGTCTTGGTGTGTTTGGACCATGATAGTTTGTTGGTGATGTGGACGTCAAGGAACTTGAAGCTCTCAACCTGCTCCACTACAGCCCTGTCAATGAGAATGGGGGCGTGCTCGGTGCTCCTTTTCCTGTAGTCCACAATCATCTCCTTAGTCTTGGTTACGTTGAGGGAGAGCTTGTTATCCTGGTACCACACTGTCAGGTCTCTGACCTCCTCCCTATAGGGTCTCATCGTTTGCGATGATGACACTCTTGTGTCATCTGCAAACTTAATAACGGTGTTGGAGTCGTGCTTGGCCATGCAGTCATGGGTGAACAGGGAGTACAGGAGGGGACTGAGCACGCACCCCTGAGGGGCCCTTGTGTTTAGGATCAGCATGACAGATGTGTTGTTACCTACCTCACCACCTGGGGGCGGCCCGTCAGAAAGTCCAGGACCCAGTTGCAGAGGGAGGTGTTTAGTCCCAGGGTCTTTAGCTTAGTGATGAGCTTTGAGGGCACTATGGTGTTGAACGCTGAGCTGTAGTCAATGAATAGCATTCTCACACAGGTGTTCCTTTTGTCCAGGTGGGAAAGGGCAGTGTGGATTGCAATAGATGTTGAGTCATTTGTGGATCTTTTGGGGCGGTATGCAAATTGTACTGGGTCTAGGGTTGGGATGATGGTGTTGATGTGAGCCATGACCAGCCTTTCAAAGCACGTCATGGCTACAGATGTGAATGCTACGTGTCGGTAGTCATTTAGGCAGGTTACTTTGGTGTTTTGCGACCAGGGACTATGGTGGTCTGTTTGAAACATGCTGGTACTACAGACTCAGACGGGGAGAGTTTGAACATGTCAGTGTAGACACTTGCCAGTTAGTCAGCGCATGCTCGCAGTACACGTCCTGGTAATCCGTCTGGCCCTGCGGCCTTGGGAATGTTGACCTGTTTCAAGGTCTTACTCACATCAGCTACGGAAAGCGTGATCACACAGTCGTCCGGAACAGCTGGTGCTCATCTGCTTGAGGCTGGGTTTGGTCATATGTGTGGAGAAGCCACAGTGTGTGATTTATATACAGTGATGTGGTGAGATCTGGGCTCTCTCTGGGGGTTAATCAGCCTCCCAGGCTCACAGTGTGTGTGTGTGTGTGTGTGTGTGTGTGTGTGTGTGCGTGTGTGTGTGTGTGTGTGTGTGTGTGTGTGTGTGTGTGTGTGTGTGTGTGTGTGTGTGTGTGTGTGTGTGTGTGTGTGTGTGTGTGTGTGTGTGTGTGTGACTGCCTACAGTGTGTGTTTGTGTGTGTGTGTGTTTAATCTAATGAAGTGCCACCATACAGAGGGAGTGTAACTTCAGTCACTACATACCACAGGGCTGAGCCACCGTACAGAGTTAGTGTAACTTCAGTCACTACACACCACAGGGCTGAGCCACCGTTCAGAGGGAGTGTAACTTCAGTCACTAGACACCACAGGGCTGAGCCAAGGTACAGAGGGAGTGTAACTTCAGTCACTACACACCACTGTGCTGAGCCACCGTACGGAGAGAGTGTAACTTCAGTCACTACACACCACAGGGCTGAGTCACCGTTCAGAGGGAGTGTAACTTCAGTCACTACACACCACAGGGCTGACTGGAGATGAATAGAGACGTACTTCACATTAACAACAGGGCTGCTGCTCATTCAGTCAGGGGCCTCCTCACAATACAGATATACACTCAGTTCCCAGGTTCACGAAAATGGTTCGCTCCTACAGACAGTGAGTGAGGTGGACGTGACTTGCTATACTAAGCAGGCAGACAGGCATCGAGGTATTCAGTTACTGTTCCATTGAATTTTAGAAAGGGCAAAACGAGTGACCCTAAGCCACTTTGAGCGTGGTATGATCGTAGGTGCAAGGCGCGCCTGTTCCAGTATCTCAGAAACGTACGACAAGGTCTAGGGTTTACAGAGAATGGTGCGACAAACAAATTGCAAACAGTCAGCGGTTGATTGGTTGGTTCCTGTTGGGGGAAAACAGTTCGTTGATGAGAGGTCGAACGGTGGTGTGCAGAACGACGGAGTACACACCTCGTCGGTCTTTGCAGAAGACGACCAAACAAGAAGAAGAAGCGGCTCCAGTGGGCACGCCATCAACAAACACTGGACAACTGAGGAGTGGAAAAACATTGCCTGGTACGAAAAATTTCCCGGGTTCCTGTTGATGGCAGTCAGGATTTGGAGTAAGCAGCATGGATCCGGGTTTCAACGGTACAGGCATGTGTCGGTGGTGTAATAATGTGGGGGATGTTTGCTTGGCACACGGTAATTCATTTGATACCAATTGAGCAATGTTTACATGCCCCGACGAATTCAGGCTGTTCTGTAGGCAAAGGTAAACTAATAAACTGGACACTGAGTGGATATGACAATCTCATAAACTAAAATATATGTACTCATTAACTAAAATATATGTACTCGTTAACTAAAATATATGTACTCGTTAACTAAAATATATGTACTCATTAACTAAAATATATGTACTCATTAACTAAAATATATGTACTCATAAACTAAAATATATGTACTCATTAACTAAAATATATGTACTCATTAACTAAAATATATGTACTCGTTAACTAAAATATATGTACTCATTAACTAAAATATATGTACTCATTAACTAAAATATATGTACTCATTAACTAAAATATATGTACTCATAAACTAAAATATATGTACTCATTAACTAAAATATATGTACTCATTAACTAAAATATATGTACTCGTTAAATAAAATATATGTACTCGTAACTAAAATATATGTACTCATTAACTAAAATATATGTACTCATTAACTAAAATATATGTACTCATAAACTAAAATATTTGTACTCATTAACTAAAATATATGTACTCATTAACTAAAATATATGTACTCGTTAACTAAAATATATGTACTCATTAACTAAAATATATGTACTAATTAACTAAAATATATGTACTCATTAACTAAAATATATGTACTCATAAACTAAAATATATCTACTCATTAACTAAAATATATGTACTCATTAACTAAAATATATGTACCCATTAACTAAAATATATGTACTCATAAACTAAAATATATGTACTCATTAACTAAAATATATGTACTCATAAACTAAAATATATGTACAGACACATCTACATAGTCATCCATAGGTGTATTCATAAACCCACCCATGCAGTCTTAACACCCATGTAGTCTTAACACACCCATGTAGTCTTAATACACCCATGCAGTCTTAACACCCATGTAGTCTTAATACACCCATGCAGTCTTAACACACCCATGTAGTCTTAATACACCCATGCAGTCTTAACACCCATGTAGTCTTAACACACCCATGTAGTCTTAACACACCCATGTAGTCTTAATACACCCATGCAGTCTTAACACCCATGTAGTCTTAATACACCCATGCAGTCTTAACACACCCATGTAGTCTTAACACACTCTAGGCTCTAATTAGAGCTAGGGCAGCCGCTAGAAGCTGCAGAAGTGATCCAAACCTTAAGTGTACACTCACCCTGTGGCCCCTACACTACGTGTATCAGATCAACTGGAAATGAAAGTTAACATCTGTTTTGAGAATGGTGTAATGCCTCTGTGTGAATGTTGTCAACAGTTGACTAAATGCTCTGCTCTGCTCTATCATTTGACTGCTAGTTTGCTTTCAATATATTCTTGAATTGTTTGTGGGTGTGAGAGTGTCTTTGTGAGCAACTTCTTTGGAGAAAGAAAAAGCTATTGTTGAATTAAAGCAAAATGTGATTAGCTATTATGTACTGACAGTGCAAGTATTTAGTCTTTAAGACAGGGTGTACAGTTGTCAGTGTACTGTAGGCTCTAGACCCTGAGAGGCGTTCTCTCACCCCAATTCAAGTTAGACATCAAAGAGCTTTGCTTCTTTTATTTCCTCAACTCCTCATTCGCTCTGATGAACGAAATGCCTACGAATGCTTATTAACTGCGTAGGAATGCATATGAATATCTATATCTATGAATTGCCTGTGAAACAAGCATATGAATTGCCTGTGAAACAAGCATATGAATTGCTATGAAACAAGCATATGAATGCCTATGAAACAAGCATATGAATTCCTATGAAACAAGCATATGAATTGCTATGAAACAAGCATATGAATGCCTATGAAACAAGCATATGAATTCCTATGAAACAAGCATATGAATGCCTATGAAACAAGCATATGAATTCCTGTGAAACAAGCATATGCCTATGAAACAAGCATATGAATGCCTATGAAACAAGCAGGAGTGTGTTTCCTACCTGAGTAGCGAGAACAAGGGGGGGTGGGGTCTATATTGCTAGTCGGGATGAGAACCAATCCTAACCATTCCACAGTTCTGTTAGTTCTGTTCCTAGAACACCAGTCTCCACAACATGCTACAGATAAGATCAGGTTCAAAAGGAATCGATGATCTTGATGTGTCTTTAAAATTTAAATGGATCGTACTGTGCCAAAGTTTTCAGTCTCAATAGACCTTCACCAGGGTATTTATGCAAATGAACCCCGTTTCGTTAGACAGGAAGCCCAAACGTCCCTTTTTACCCCAGCTGCTCTCTACAGTAACAGTCAGTTATTGATGAGGCGTTTGCCGGAGGTAACTTATCCTCGTGTTCTCCTAACCACGAGGGAGAACCAGACGGAAGGAAGATGAAGTGGATGTACATGCTAAACATGTTGTTACATTGACTAGGTCTACAATGGCAAAACCTGTCCAAAAGAAAAAACGTAAAGTCATTATCATGTGAGAGTACTGTGTAAAACTGTCTTGTGAGAGAGCTGTCTTTTGTGATCTCATTGTAGATTGAAATTATTTTTGTGGCAAAAAGATAGATTAGGTTGGAATGAAATATGAACTAGAATTGAAGGCTGCTCCTTCATCACCCTGCTAGGAGCGCTGACCCTGGTGACCTCATGCGACCCTTGGTGACCCTGCTCCCTACTTCACCCTTCTCCCAGCTCCACTCTCAGAACATCACCTAATCCCTCCCACCATCTCACTAATGGTCTCACAGAGGTCAGAGGGTCTCACAGAGGTCAACGAAACCATTAAACAATACATGACACTTGACGCATACCTTTCTCTCTGAGTCAGAGCCAGTAGCTGGCCAGTCAGCGACAATATGACCTCACTGTGACCAGGCCAGTAGATGACCAATCAGAGACAGTATGACCTCACTGTGACCAGGCCAGTAGCTGACCAATCAGAGACAGTATGACCTCACTGTGACCAGGCCAGTAGCTGGCCAGTCAGAGACAGTATGACCTCACTGTGACCAGGCCAGTAGATGACCAGTCAGCGACAGTATGACCTCACTGTGACCAGGCCAGTAGATGACCAGTCAGCGACAGTATGACCTCACTGTGACCAGGCCAGTAGATGACCAGTCAGCGACAGTATGACCTCACTGTGACCAGGCCAGTAGATGACCAGTCAGCGACAGTATGACCTCACTGTGACCAGGCCAGTAGCTGGCCAGTCAGAGACAGTATGACCTCACTGTGACCAGGCCAGTAGATGACCAGTCAGCGACAGTATGACCTCACTGTGACCAGGCCAGTAGATGACCAGTCAGCGACAGTATGACCTCACTGTGACCAGGCCAGTAGATGACCAGTCAGCGACAGTATGACCTCACTGTGACCAGGCCAGTAGATGACCAGTCAGCGACAGTATGACCTCACTGTGACCAGGCCAGTAGATGACCAGTCAGCGACAGTATGACCTCACTGTGACCAGGCCAGTAGATGACCAGTCAGCGACAGTATGACCTAACTGTGACCAGGCCAGTAGATGACCAGTCAGCGACAGTATGACCTCACTGTGACCAGGCCAGTAGATGACCAGTCAGCGACAGTATGACCTCACTGTGACCAGGCCAATAGATGACCAGTCAGAGACAGTATGACCTCACTGTGACCAGGCCAGTAGATGACCAGTCAGAGACACCCCTCACCATCAGGATCGTTAAAGTGATGGAAGCCACAACAAAACACATTAGAGGTCAAAGAGGTCAGGTCACACTCTGGTCAGGGAACAAGAGGTGAAAAACGACACACGTGAATGCAGAAACACACACACACACACACACACACACACACACACACACACACACACACACACACACACACACACACACACACACACACACACACACACACACACACACACACACGCACACACACACATATATATAAACAAGAGGTCTGTCAACGGTAAGGACACGTCAGGAGACTTCAGGAGAAAGAAACGAACAGCCAGACGTTCTGTTTCATTGGACATTCTATCTTATGAGGAGAAAGAAAATAAGGAATGACGAACAGAAAGGTTATATGTGATTCTGATGTCAGACGGAACCACTACAAATCCATAGAGGCCAAGGCTTCACAAGTCACTCATATAGTACACTAGTTCATATAGTACACTAGTTCATATTAAACACTAGTTCAAATAGTACACTAGTTCATATAGTACACTAGTTCATATAGTACACTAGTTCATATAGTACACTAGTTCATATAGTACACTAGTTCATATAGTACACTAGTTAATATAGTACACTAGTTCATATTGTACACTAGTTCATATAGTACACTAGATCATATAGTACACTAGTTCATATAGTACACTAGTTCATATAGTACACTAGTTCATATAGTACACTAGATCATATAGTACACTAGTTCATATAGTACACTAGATCATATAGTACACTAGTTCATATAGTACACTAGATCATATAGTACACTAGCTCATATAGTACACTAGATCATATAGTACACAAGTTCATATAGTACACTAGTTCATATAGCACACTAGTTCATATAGTACACTAGTTCATATAGTACACTAGTTCATATAGTACACTAGTTCATATAGTACACTAGTTCATATAGTACACTAATTCATATAGTACACTAGTTCATATAGTACACTAGTTCATGTAGTACACTAGTTAATATAGTACACTAGTTCATATAGTACACTAGTTCATGTAGTACTCATATAGTACAGTAGTTCATATAGTACATTAGCTCAGATAGTACTCATATAGTACAGTAGTTCAGATTGTACTCATATATATCAGAAGCTCATACAGCACAGTGGGTCATATAGTACACTAGTTCATATAGTGCACTAGTTCATATAGTATAGTATTGTTAATATAGTACTCATATAGTACACTAGTTCAGATAGTACTCATATATTACAGAAGCTCATACAGCACAGTAGGTCATATAGTTCACTTGTTCATATAGTACACTAGTTCATATAGTATAGTATTGTTCATATAGTGGAGTAGAGTATAGTAGAGCCCAATGCTCTAAACAGTAGTTCATATAGTTCTCATGTAGTACATTAGTTCATATAGAACAAAAGTTCATACAGTACTCATATATTACAGAACTCATATATTACAGTAGTTAATATAGTACAGTAGTTCATATAGTACTCATATATTACAGAACTCATATATTACAGTAGTTAATATAGTACAGTAGTTAATATAGTACTCATATATTACAGAACTCATATATTACAGTAGTTAACATAGTACAGTAGTTAATATAGTACTCATATATTACAGAACTCATATATTACAGTAGTTAATATAGTACAGTAGTTAATATAGTACTCATATATTACAGTAGTTCATATAGTACAGTAGTTCATATAGTACAGTAGCTCAGATAGTACTCATATAGTACAGAAGTTAATATTGTACTCATATATTACAGAAGCTCATACAGCACAGTGGGTCATATAGTACACTAGTTCATATAGTGCACTAGTTCATATAGTATAGTATTGTTAATATAGTACTCATATAGTACACTAGTTCATATAGTACAGTAGTTAATATAGTACAGTAGTTCATTTAGTACAGTAGCTCAGATAGTACTCATATATTACAGAAGCTCATACAGCACAGTGGGTCATATAGTACACTAGTTCATATAGTACAGTAGTTGAAATAGTACTCATATAGTACAGTAGGTCATAAAGGACAGTAGTTGATATAGTACTCATATGGTACAGTAGGTCATATAGGACAGTAGATCATAAGGTACTCAAATAGGACAGTAGTTCATATAGTACTCATATCGTACACTAGTTCATATAGTACAGTAGTTCATATAGTATATTAGGTCATATAGGACAGTAGTTCATATAGTACAGTAGTTCATATAGTATATTAGGTCATATAGTACACTAGTTCATATAGTACTCATATAGGACAGTAGTTCATATAGTATATTAGGTCATATAGTACACTAGTTCATATAGTACTCATATAGGACAGTAGTTCATAAACTACTCATATAGTACAGTAGTTCATATAGTACACTAGTTCATACAGTACTCATATAGTACTCATTCATATAGGACAGTAGGTCTCTTTGGCCTATTTATTCTCAAAGTTAAATAAAAGGTTGAATGTCCTTTCTCCTCTCCAAACAGAGTGTATGAATACTCCTCTCCTAACAGAGTGTATAAATGCTCCTCTCCAAACAGAATGTATGAATACTCCTCTCCTATCAGAGTGTATAAATACTCCTCTCCTAACAGAGTGTATGAATACTCCTCTCCTATCAGAGTGTATAAATACTCCTCTCCTAACAGAGTGTATAAATACTCCTCTCCTAACAGAGTGTATGAATACTCCTCTCCTATCAGAGTGTATAAATACTCCTCTCCTAACAGAGTGTATAAATACTCCTCTCCTAACAGAGTGTATGAATACTCCTCTCCTATCAGAGTGTATAAATACTCCTCTCCTAACAGAGTGTATAAATACTCCTCTCCTAACAGAGTGTATAAATACTCCTCTCCTAACAGAGTGTATAAATACTCCTCTCCTAACAGAGTGTATAAATACTCCTCTCCTAACAGAGTGTATGAATACTCCTCTCCTATCAGAGTGTATAAATACTCCTCTCCTAACAGAGTGTATGAATACTCCTCTCCTATCAGAGTGTATAAATACTCCTCTCCTAACAGAGTGTATGAATACTCCTCTCCTATCAGACTGTATGAATACTCCTCTCCAAACAGAGTGTATAAATACTCCTCTCCAAACAGAGTGTATGAATACTCCTCTCCTAACAGAGTGTATAAATACTCCTCTCCAAACAGAGTGTATAAATACTCCTCTCCTATCAGAGTGTATGAATACTCCTCTCCTAACAGAGTGTATGAATACTCCTCTCCTATCAGAGTGTATGAATACTCCTCTCCTAACAGAGTGTATAAATACTCCTCTCCTAACAGAGTGTATAAATACTCCTCTCCTAACAGAGTGTATGAATACTCCTCTCCTAACAGAGTGTATGAATACTCCTCTCCTAACAGAGTGTATGAATACTCCTCTCCTAACAGAGTGTATGAATACTCCTCTCCTAACAAAGTGTATGAATACTCCTCTCCTAACAGAGTGTATGAATACTCCTCTCCAAATATTCAACTGGATGTATTTATTTGTTCCCGGGACAACTCTTTACTTTCTAAGAACCAAAATAAAAAACATTTTCTTGATGACATGTACGCTTTGTGTGGCGAGGGTGTGTGTGTGTGTGTGTGTGTGTGTGTGTGTGTGTGTGTGTGTGTGTGTGTGTGTTCGTGTCAAATCAATTACAAGTTGATTTGTCACATACACATGCTTGTGTTACTAGCTTCAACAGACAGACGGACAGACGGACAGACGGACAGACGGACAATGGACAATGTGCGTGTGTGTGTCCTCCAAGACATCAGCTTTCCCCTAAACCTGTCGGCATCTCTCCATGTGTTACTGTACAACTCATTTTGAACGGTTGAGATGGGCCAATCACCATAGTGAGGAAGCTACAGCAGGAGATAAAATGACAGGATGTTTTGAGTTTAGAGACCGACACCATCTTAACAAGAGAATCCACAGCATCACTCAATGTGTCCTTGTTGGACAGCCACGACCTCAATGTGTCCTCGTTGGACAGCCACGACCTCAATGTGTCCTCGTTGGACAGCCACGACCTCAATGTGTCCTCGTTGGACAGCCACGACCTCAATGTGTCCTCGTTGGACAGCCACGACCTCAATGTGTCCTCGTTGGACAGCCACGACCTCAATGTGTCCTCGTTGGACAGCCACGACCTCAATGTGTCCTCGTTGGACAGCCACGACCTCAATGTGTCCTCGTTGGACAGCCACGACCTCAAATAGTATCCATGGTAACACACTCATCTTTTCACAGCCTTGCTTTCCCCTGATTTTCCTCCGGTTGAACTTTGCTGTTCTCCGATCCAAACAGCCTCTGTTGAAAATGTACAATTCAGAGAGTACAAAAGGAGGAGAGTGAAATATGATGCCCATTAGCCAGAGTGATAGATCATTCAGAATGATTGATATGAATGGCTATATGATGTCGTGTTTTGTCCTTAGGGCTGTTGCAGTAACCGTATTTCCGCCACACCGACAGTCGTGAGTCACGACTGCAGTCAAATTCCACGTGAGTTACGGGAATCTCGTCTTATGCACTCTGGTAGTACTTTGTCTATGTACTTTTGTAGTACCCAACTCGATCATCAGTTCCTAATGGCCTGGTACTCAGGGCTCTATTGTCCCTCCATCAGGTCCTAATGGCCTGGTACTCAGGACTCTATTGTCCCTCCATCAGGTCCTAATGGCCTGGTACTCAGGGCTCTATTGTTTCTTCATCAGGTCCTAATGGCCTGGTACTCAGGGCTCTATTGCCCCTCCATCAGGTCCTAATGGTCTGGTACTCAGGGCTCTATTTTCCCTCCATCATGTCCTAATGGCCTGGTACTCAGAGATATATTGTCCCTCCATCAGGTCCTAATGGTCTGGTACTCAGGGCTCTATTGTCCCTCCATCAGGTCCTAATGGCCTGGTACTTGGGGCTCTATTGTCCCTCCATCAGGTCCTAATGGCCTGGTACTCAGGGCTCTATTGTTCCTCCATCAGGTACTAATGGCCTGGTACTCAGGACTCTATTGTCCCTCCATCAGGTCCTAATGGCCTGGTACTCAGGGCTCTATTGTTTCTCCATCAGGTCCTAATGGCCTTGTACTCAGGGCTCTATTGTCCCTCCATCAGGTCCTAATGGTCTGGTACTCAGGGCTCTATTGTCCCTCCATCATGTCCTAATGGCCTGGTACTCAGAGATATATTGTCCCTCCATCAGGTCCTAATGGCCTGGTACTCAGGGCTCTATTGTCCCTCCATCAGGTCCTAAAGGCCTGGTACTCAGGGCTCTATTGTTCCTCCATCAGGTCCTAATGGCCTGGTACTCAGGACTCTATTGTCCCTTTAACCACTCTGACATCAATGTAAATGATTTCGAAAAAAAATCCCACCAAACACTAATCATCAAAACAGTATCATGCTATTAAAACTCACCGTTGGGCAAATATTATTAACCTCACTGTGATGATGAATTTGAAGTAAGAAGTTCAACGACGGGTTGAACCTGAGTTTGTAAAACATGGTCGTGGTGGTTGTTGTTTCAAAGCCAAACACAACCAAATGGACAAAGCGTTCTAAAGGTGATGAGTCATTCAAAACATTTCATGTAGAACATCTATAACCCATATCAGAGTTTATGCATACGCCTCGACATATTTTAATAACGATTGTGCCATTATAAAATACTTGGCCTTATAGCCTACCAGATATTACGCATGGCAAAAAAAAAACATTTAAAAAAAATTATAAATATATTTTTTAAAGATGTCTTAATTCTAGTAATCGCCTTTGAGTGTGGACTGTATTATTCCACATACCGGATGGACTGGTTCTCTGATGCTACTCTCCAAACGTTCTGTCCATCAGTCTGGGAGAGAACGTATAGGCCTAAGCCGGATGGACTGGTTCTCTGATGCTACGCTCCAAACTTTCTATTCGTGAGGCAAATACTGTTGGTTCTCTGATTGTGCAGGGCGGCTTACAGAGTTCGCGTACAATTATAGTGAATCTGCATTTGATTTTGAATAGCCTAGTAATATGGCAATTGTGTATATTTTCATAATTAATAGGCTGATACATTACATTTAGCTACAGATTATCTGACCCCTGTGTGTTTCTACCTCCTGTCTTCCAAAATAAGCACTGGGTAGCTGGAGGAACATGGTTGGGTTAGCTGCAGTGAACATGGTTGGGTTAGCTGGAGGAACATGGTTGGGTTAACTGCAGGAACATGGTTGGTTTAGCTGCAGGAACAAGGTTGGGTTAGCTGCAGGAACATGGTTGGGTTAGCTGCAGTAACATGGTTGGGTTAGCTGCAGGAACATGGTTGAGTAGCTGCAGGGAACATGATTGGGTTAGCTAAAGGGAACATGGTTGGGTTAACTGCAGGAACATGGTTGGGTTAGCTGCAAGGAACATGGTTGGGTTAGCTGCAGTAACATGGTTGGGTTAGCTGCAGGAACATGGTTGAGTAGCTGCAGGGAACATGGTTGGGTTAGCTAAAGGGAACATGGTTGGGTTAACTGCAGGAACATGGTTGGGTTAACTGCAGGAACATGGTTGGTTTAGCTGCAGGAACATGGTTGGGTTAGCTGCAGGAACATGGTTGGGTAGCTGCAGGAACATGGTTGGATTAGCTGCAGGGAACATGGTTGGGTTAGCTGCAGGGAACATGGTTGGGTTAGCTGCAGTAACATGGTTGGGTTAGCTGCAGGGAACATGGTTGGGTTAGCTGGAGGAACATGGTAGGGTTAGCTGCAGGGAACATGGTTGGGTTAGCTGCAGGGAACATGGTTGGATTAGCTGCAGGGAACATGGTTGGGTAGCTGCAGGAGCATGGTTGGATTAGCTGCAGGGAACATGGTTGGTGAGCTGCAGGAACATGGTTGGGTTAGCTGCAGGAACATGGTTGGGTTAGCTGCAGGATCATGGTTGGGTTAGCTGCAGGAAAATGGTTGGGTATCTGCAGGGAACATGGTTGGGTTAGCTGCAGGGAACATGGTTGGGTTAGATGCAGGATCATGGTTGGGTTAGCTGCAGGAACATGGTTGGGTTAACTGCAGGAACATGGTTGGGGAGCTGCAGGAACATGGTTGGGTTAGCTGGAGGAACATGGTTGGGTTAGCTGCAGGAAAATGGTTGGGTATCTGCTGCGAACATGGTTGGGTTTGCTGCAGGAACATGGTTGGGTTAGCTGCAGGGAACATGGTTGGGTAGCTGCAGGAACATGGTTGGGGATCTGCAGGAACATGGTTGGTTTAGCTGCAAGGAACATGGTTGAAGAGCTGCAGGAACATGGTTGGGGGAGCTGCAGGAACATGGTTGGGGGAGCTGCAGGAACATGGTTGGTTTAGCTGCAAGGAACATGGTTGAAGAGCTGCAGGAACATGGTTGGGGAGCTGCAGGAACATGGTTGGGGGAGCTGCAGGAACATGGTTGGTTTAGCTGCAAGTAACATGGTTGAAGAGCTGCAGGAACATGGTTGGGGTAGCTGAAGGAACATGGTTGGGTTAGCTGCAGGAACATGGTTGGGTTAGCTGGAGGAACATGGTTGGGTTAGCTGGAGGAACATGGTTGGGTTAGCTGCAGGGAACATGGTTGGGTTAGCTGCAGGGAACATGGTTGGGTTAGCTGCAGGAACATGGTTGGGGTAGCTGGAGGGAACATGGTTGGGTTAGCTGGATGGAACATGGTTGGGGAGCTGCAGGAACATGGTTGGGGTAGCTGAAGGAACATGGTTGGGTTAGCTGCAGGAACATGGTTGGGTTAGCTGGAGGAACATGGTTGGGTTAGCTGGAGGAACATGGTTGGGTTAGCTGCAGGGAACATGGTTGGGTTAGCTGCAGGGAACATGGTTGGGTTAGCTGCAGGAACATGGTTGGGTTAGCTGCAGGGAACATGGTTGGGTTAGCTGGATGGAACATGGTTGGGGAGCTGCAGGAACATGGTTGGGGAGCTGCAGGGAACATGGTTGGGTAGCTGCAGGGAACATGGTTGGATTAGCTGCAGGGAACATGGTTGGGTAGCTGCAGGGAACATGGTTGGGTAGCTGCAGTAACATGGTTAGGTTACCTGCGGAACATGGTTGGGTTAGCTGCAGGGAACATGGTTGGTTAGCTGCAGGAACATGGTTGGGTTAGCTGCAGGAACATGGTTGGGTTAGCTGCAGGATCATGGTTTGGTTAGCTGCAGGAACATGGTTGGGTTAGCTGCAGCAACATGGTTGGGTATCTGCAGGGAACATGGTTGGGTAGCTGCAGGAACATGGTTGGATTAGCTGCAGGAACATGGTTGGGTTCGCTGCAGGAACATGGTTGGGTAGCTGCAGGAACATGGTTGGGTTAGCTGCAGGGAACATGGTTGGGTAGCTGCAGGAACATGGTTGTGTTAGCTGCAGGAACATGGTTGGGTTAGCTGCAGGAACATGGTTGGGTTAGCTGCAGGGAACATGGTTGGGTAGCTGCAGGAACAGGGTTGGGTTAGCTGCAGGAGCATGGTTGGGTTAGCTGCAGTAACATGGTTGGGTTTCTGCAGGGAACATGGTTGGGTAGCTGCAGGAACATGGTTGGATTAGCTGCAGGAACATGGTTGGGTTAGCTGCAGGAACATGGTTGGGGAGCTGCAGGAACATGGTTGGGTTAGCTGCAAGGAACATGGTTGGGGGAGCTGCAGGAACATGGTTGGGTTAGCTGCAGGGAACATGGTTGGGTTAGCTGGAGGAACATGGTTGGGTTATCTGCAGGAACATGGTTGGGTTAGCTGCAAGGAACATGGTTGGGTTAGCTGCAGGAACATGGTTGGGTTAGCTGCAGGAACATGGTTGGGTTAGCTGCAGGGGACATGGTTGGGTTAGCTGGAGGCACATGGTTGGATTAGCTGGAGGAACATGGTTGGGTTAGCTGCAGGGACCATGGTTGGGTTAGCTGTAGGGAACATGGGTGGGGTAGCTGGAGGAACATTGTTGGGTTAGCTGCAGGGAACATGGTTGGGTAGCTGCAGGGAACATGGTTGGGTTAGCTGCAGGGAACATGGTTGCGTTAGCTGCAGGAACATGGTTGGGTTAGCTGCATGAACATGGTTGGGTTAGCTGCAGGAACATGGTTGGGTTAGCTGGAGGAACATGGTTGGGTTAGCTGGAGGAACACGGTTGGAGTAGCTGCAGGAACATGGTTGGGTTAGCTGCAGGGAACATGGTTGGGTAGCTGGAGGAACATTGTTGGGTTAGCTGCAGGGAACATTGTTGGTTTAGCTGCAGGGAACATGGTTGGGTAGCTGCAGGAACATGGTTGGGTTAGCTGCAGGGAACATGGTTGGGTTAGCTGGAGGAACATGTTTGGGTTAGCTGCATGAACATGGTTGGGTTAGCTGCAGGGAACATGGTTGGAGATCCCATGTCATTCAGAGTTTGGGCTGAATATCACCTGTCGTGCTGCGAGGCTGCATGCTCCTCCAACAGTGGTCGATGTGTGAGTTGATGTGTGAGTTTAAAGAAACGATTTTTATAATCTCAGACATTTCTACATCTTGTGTGAAAGCAGAGCTATGATGGTCGCCACTAAAAAGAGGATCCCGGCTCCTAATATATTTATATCTCAGCTGCTCCTCTATAAAATCGGAGTATCCTACCCAGCATCATTTATACTGGAAAAACAGCCTCCATTCACTATTCCAGTGTATACGGATGTATTTGTTTCCCCATGCCACTGTTCCTGCCCATTTCATAATGGGCCATTCCATTTTTTGGACGTATTACTAAAGACAAGATTAAATTGAGAATAGTCAGATGGGTGAAAAATATGATGACTTGATGAGAGATCAAGGAACAGAGAGCAAGCTATTATGTTGTTGTCTTTTTCAATTAGTCGACAGTAGCTGTCACGCCCTGACCATAGAGAGCCCTCGGGGTTCTCTATGGTGTTTTAGGTCAGGGCGTGACTGAGGGGTTTTCTAGGTATTGTGTTTCTATGTAGGTGTGTGTGTAGGGCTCTCAATTAGAGGCAGCTGAATATCGTTACCTCTAATTGGGGATCATACTTTGTTTGTTCCTTTTTCCCACTAATTGGGATATTGTTTTGTTTTGTTTTGTGTGCTACGTATTTCACATCGTTATATCTTTGTTGTTTTGAGAAGTTTCACTATTATTAAAAATGTGGAACTCTACTCGCGCTGCGCCTCGGTCCAATTATTTATACGACGATCGTGACAGTCGCATCGTGCAGCCCATATATGTTTTGATTTCTAAGACATTCTAAGGTTTGCATAATTCACAAATAAAGTTGCCAAATACCTCTAAATCTAGTGTATAGCACCTGTTTCAAATAATTACTTTTAAGCTGAACAAAGCCACTTCATATGGGCACATGCGCCAGAATGTGAAAAAAATATTTTATATAAAATATTATTCATAATGTTTACTTCGACCTGACAAAAAAAAAAAAAAGGATTTATTGTGACGATGTCTATTAAATGATTTTTTTTAAAGATTTTTTTTTTATGCAGATGTTCCAAAGGTCTGGATCAGTGGCTTGTATGCGTGAAGGTCTGGATCAGTGGCTTGTATGCGTGAAGGTCTGGATCAGTGGCTTGTATGCGTGAAGATCTGTATCAGTGGCTTGTATGCGTGAAGATCTGTATCAGTGGCTTGTATGCGTGAAGGTCTGGATCAGTGGCTTGTATGCGTGAAGGTCTGGATCAGTGGCTTGTATGCGTGAAAATCTGTATCAGTGGCTTGTATGCGTGAAGATCTGGATCAGTGGCTTGTATGCGTGAAGGTCTGGATCAGTGGCTTGTATGCGTGAAGATCTGGATCAGTGGCTTGTATGCGTGAAGGTCTGGATCAGTGGCTTGTATGCGTGAAGATCTGGATCAGTGGCTTGTATGCGTGAAGGTCTGGATCAGTGGCTTGTATGCGTGAAGGTCTGGATCAGTGGCTTGTATGCGTGAAGATCTGGATCAGTGGCTTGTATGCGTGAAGGTCTGGATCAGTGGCTTGTATGCGTGAAGGTCTGGATCAGTGGCTTGTATGCGTGAAGGTCTGGATCAGTGGCTTGTATGCGTGAAGGTCTGGATCAGTGGCTTGTATGCGTGAAGGTCTGGATCAGTGGCTTGTATGCGTGAAGGTCTGGATCAGTGGCTTGTATGCGTGAAGGTCTGCATCAGTGGCTTGTATGCGTGAAGGTCTGGATATGCTCAAGATGTTTATGTTAATTTACCCGGGAAATTTCCGTTGAGACCGGCAATCATTTGCATGACAATAAACCGGCTGTCGTGACTGCCAAAAGCCCTAGTTGTCCTCTCTGCTCTATGAGTGATATGTAAAACAATGGCTGTCCAAGTTTCACTCTGGTTATATTTTTATGTCACATGCACAACTACAGTGAAATGCTTTTTTTGTTGTTTTTGCAAACTCTAAACCCAACAATGCAGTGATCAATAACAATGTAACTTAAGGTACAACAACAACATACGAGAAATAAAAAATGTGTAATAAGAAGAACACAAAAAAGTAAGAAGCTTTAAACAGGGTCAGTTCCAGTACCATATTAACAACGTACAGGGATACAGGAGTGATGGAGGTAGATATGTATAGGGGTAAGGTGACAGGGATACTGGAGTGATAGAGGTAGATATGTGTAGGGGTAAGGTGACAGGGATACTGGAGTGATAGAGGTAGATATGTATAGGGGTCAGGTGACTATATACAGGGTCAGTACCATATTAACAATGTACAGGGATACTGGAGTGATAGAGGCAGATATGTATAGGGGTAAGGTGACAGGGATACTGGAGTGATAGAGGTAGATATGTATAGGGGTCAGGTGACTATATACAGGGTCAGTACCATATTAACAATGTACAGGGATACAGGAGTGATGGAGGTAGATATGTATAGGGGTAAGGTGACAGGGATACTGGAGTGATAGAGGTAGATATGTATAGGGGTAAGGTGACAGGGATACTGGAGTGATAGAGGTAGATATGTATAGGGGTCAGGTGACTATATACAGGGTCAGTACCATATTAACAATGTACAGGGATACAGGAGTGATGGAGGTAGATATGTATAGGGGTAAGGTGACAGGGATACTGGAGTGATGGAGGTGTATATGTATAGGGGTAAGGTGACAGGGATACTGGAGTGATGGAGGTGGATATGTATAGGGGTAAGGTGACTATATATAGGGTCAGTACCATATTAACAATGTACAGGGATACTGGAGTGATAGAGGTAGATATGTATAGGGGTAAGGTGACAGGGATACTGGAGTGATAGAGGTAGATATGTATAGGGGTAAGGTGACAGGGATACTGGAGTGATAGAGGTAGATATGTATAGGGGTAAGGTGACTATATATAGGGTCAGTACCATATTAACAATGTACAGGGATACTGGAGTGATGGAGGCAGATATGTATAGGGGTAAGGTGACAGGGATACAGGAGTGATGGAGGTGTATATGTATAGGGGTCAGGTGACTATATACAGGGTCAGTACCATATTAACAATGTACAGGGATACAGGAGTGATGGAGGTGTATATGTATAGGGGTCAGATGACAGGGATACTGGAGTGATGGAGGTATATATGTATAGGTGTCAGGTGACAGGGATACTGGAGTGTTGGAGGTGGATATGTTTAGGTGTCAGGTGACAGGGATACTGGAGTGATGGAGGTGGATATGTATAGGTGTCAGGTGACAGGGATACTGGAGTGATGGAGGTGGATATGTATAGGGGTAAGGTGACAGGGATACTGGAGTGATGGAGGTAGATATGTATAGGGGTAAGGTGACAGGGATACTGGAGTGATGGAGGTGGATATGTATAGGTGTCAGGTGACAGGGATACAGGAGTGATGGAGGTGGATATGTATAGGTGTCAGGTGACAGGGATACAGGATATAAGATGAACAGAGCAGCAGCAGCATCTTATTTGATGATTGTATGTGAGTGGGTGGATGTGTGTGTTTAGAGTCAGTATAAATGTATGGGTATATGTGACTCGTTTCAGGAAACTAGACGTATGTCGCGTGTCACGACTTCACAGGAGAGCCATTTTAACGTAAACTTAAAAAAAAACTAAATCTAAATGCTTTTTTTTTCTTCAGAAATGCCTTCTGGAACATGTGAACTTTCATGTGCCTTAATAACAAACTTGTATGTCATCTGTAAATACGAATAAAATTGTTAAATTACGAGCCTAGTTGGTTTAGTCACAGAAAAAAATAGAGCAACCTAATGAGTGGGCTGGACATGCCGAGAGATGAGTTTGGATTGGTCTGCCATGTAGCATGATTCTGTCTATAACATGAACTGGTCAGTATGTATAGGTAATCCCTTCTAACGCAGCTTTTTATAAAGACATCACATAGTAGAACTGCATCAGTGTTGCTCTCCACTTTCTGGAGGACAGAGTTTTGAAATCAGTGGAATTAGAGTATGATAGCTAAGGAGATGGAGAAAATGTTGGCGTTTGATTGCAAATATGTAGACGGAGTCGAAAAGAGACCACACAGAAGGCTGTTGTGTAAAACAATTGTCACCGGATTACATCTTCAAACTAAGGGCAACCATGGCATCCGTTAGCTGGATGGCTAGCTAGCTAACGTTACATGTATACTATATTCGTTTCTCAGAGCCATTTGCATTGCTAGTTATAGCCTAATGTTAGATAGACATCATTGACCCTGGTTGGTTAGCTACCTGCAGATTCATCCAGGGTGGGAATGTTATGAGTTGGCGTTATGGTTCGTTGTCTAGCTAGCTAGCTACATGCCTAAACAAAAGACTCCACTACGCAAGTAACTATTTCAACAGAATGTTTATGATATCTACTCCAATTTCAGAGCACTCTCGTTTGAGTGTGCCAGAGCACAGAATAACTGATGAATTTACAAACCCGCAACACCCTTTGAATATGGCCGGTGTCAGTAAACATTGGCAGAAAAGAGTAATTCAATGGTTGCCAGCAACACAGTTGCAGTCACCAACGTTCTGGATAACATGAAAACAGCCTGACCAGCTCTGCTAGGCTGAGTAAAATGGTCAGAGTGAGCTGTTCCCTCATTTATGTCTGGAAGTAGCTATCACGCTAGCCAACGTTAGCCAGTTAGTTTGGGTGCTTGACTGCTGTTGTGAGGTCAGAACGTCCGGATCAACCCTACTCCTCAGCCAGAGCGTCTAGTGTCTAGTTGTCTAGTGTCTAGTCGTCTAGTGTGCTCTCTGAACGCTCCGACAGCAAAACACTCTGAATTTACGAACGGACAATCTGACAACGCTCTGAGTTTACGAACGGACAATCTGACAACGCTCTGTGTTTACCTAACGGACAATCTGACAACGCTCTGAGTTTACCTAACGGACAATCTGACAACGCTCTGAGTTTACGAACGCCCAGAGCGCACTCTGGCACTCCAGACTAAATTTACGAGCACACCCATTGTATAAACCAGCCTTTAGTCTTGAAACCCTTGGTTGTTAAGTTCATAGCCTCACATGTGAATCCTTAAAGAGATGGGTGGGGCTAAAGCTTAAGATGGTGTGAACGATGCTGAATGGGTTTAGACAACAAAGAGTTCTCCAGTAGGCATCAAAACATTCAAGGGTCATTTTCTCAAAAGTGAGGTTACAAGTTTATTAACTTTCAAAGTAGAATTATTTCCCCATTGTTCCTCAACTGTAGTGTATGATATACAGTACCATTTTCTGGCTCTGAGTCTCTACTTTTATCCAATGTAAAAAACACCATTTATAATTTTGCTACATAAGACTAAATTGAGCCGGTCGGTCACATATTATGTGTGTGTGAGCAAATTATGTGTTTCTGTGTGTGTTGGAGTGTCAGTGTGTGTATGCAGGGCCCTGTGTGTGTGTTGGAGTGTCAGTGTGTGTATACAGGGCCCTGTGAGTGTGTTGGCGTGTCAGTGTGTGTGTGTGCAGGGCCCTGTGAGTGTGTTGGAGTGTCAGTGTGTGTGTGCAGGGCCCTGTGAGTGTGTTGGAGTGTCAGTGTGTGTGTGCAGGGCCCTGTGAGTGTGCATAAATGTGCATAAAAAATCAAAAATCAACAACAGTGTGTGTTTCTCAATGTGCATACTACCATGCTCCATACTCTCGTGCTCCAAGTTCATTCTCCGAGGACGTTCTCTTGAGTATGTTCTTGTGAGGACGAGAATGTGGCGAACACATGAAACATTACATTTGAGAAGCACCGCACACTCCTGTGCTACTGCACTCCTGTGACCAATACAGACAAAACAAGATAACTACATGAAGCAAAAGCAAGCTTGTAACTTTATAATTATCAACTGTGAATCGTATAGCTAGCCAGCTAGTCGTACATGTAAAAAACGACTTAAAACTAATGTTGTTATAAAAGGTAGAGGGCCAACGTTAGCTACTGGCCTCAGAACGGCCCTCCGTTCTGGCCTCAGAACTGCCCTCCGTTCTGGCCTCAGAACTGCCCTGCGTTCTGGCCTCAGAACTGCCCTGCGTTCTGGCCTCAGAATGGCCCTCCGTTCTGGCCTCAGAACTGCCCTCCGTTCTGGCCTCAGAACTGCCCTCCGTTCTGGCCTCAGAACTGCCCTGCGTTCTGGCCTCAGAATGGCCCTCCGTTCTGGCCTCAGAAAGCCCCTCCGTTCTGGCCTCAGAAAGGCCCTCCGTTTTGGCCTCAGAACTGCCCTGCGTTCTGGCCTCAGAACTGCCCTGCGTTCTGGCCTCAGAACGGCCCTCCGTTCTGGCCTCAGAATGGCCCTCCGTTCTGGCCTCAGAATTGCCCTGCGTGCTGGCCTCAGAATGGCCCTCCGTGCTGGCCTCAGAGCGGCCCTTCGTGCTCCGCTTCATAGGTCGTCATTGTAAATAATAATTTGTTCTTGACTGACTTGCCTAGAAAGGTTAAATAAATAAAAATATATATCCTTTGATTAAGACTCATACTGCGACAGTTCTGTGCTCCAATTTGCATGCTCAGAAGCAAGGTACTTTGCATACTTAGAAATAGTGGGTTCAAAGGTTGCATTTCTGGGTGAAGGATACAATTATATGTCATAATAATATCTATATCTAATTCACTGTATGGCCAGCATTAATTCATGTCAAACCATTAAGTGGTTGAAATGATCTGGTAGGAAAGCCTTCCATCGCCCACACCGTGCCCTTTACGCGGTCAACACTACACACACGCGCACGCAGGCACGCACGCACGCACACACACACACACACACACACACACACACACACACACACACACACACACACACACACACACACACACACACACACACACACACACACACACACACACACACACACACACACACACACACACACACACACACACACACACACACACACACACACTGTCTAACCCATTCAGAACTGAATCGATCCTCAGACACCATTTATCCAGGAAGTCTGATGGTTGACAAGGAATAATGATGTCATTCCTTAAGGTCCTGAGAGTACACGTCCATTAACACACACTGTAACCTTCCCCCAATTAAGAAACCAAAAAATCGTTTACTCGACAGAAAAAAAGGAACTAACAAATAAACCACCAACCAAAACAACACAGATGTGGTTTTAACATGGGTCCTTAAAGGTTTACTGAGTACTGGCCAAGCAACTCCAGCTGAGTCTTAAAAAGATCCCCACCATGGAAACACACTGGACCTGCAGCCAGGTCAACCGTGATACAAGTCAGTATTCGACGTCCATCCATGTCTGAGGACGTCGGGAGACGAAGTGGAAACCGGGCGCTAGGGGGCCACAGTGATCGCTGGGAGAAAGTTGTTGTTGAAATGTTTGTTTTAGACCTATAACAAACCCTTAACCATTTAAAGTTAATGCCTAAACTTAACCTTAAAACCTGTTGGGGATGGGGGCGCTGTTTAGACTATTTATGCTAATTGGGTAATTTTTGAAACGGCTTCCCACAAAATCCTTGATCGTACAATATGCATATTATTATTATTATTGGATAGAAAACAGTCTATAGTTTCTATAGGAGTTGAAATTTTGTCTCTAAGTGGAACAGAGCCCATTCTACAGCAATTTCCCTGACATGGATTCAGATTTCAGAAATGTTGGCCACTGTTCTGAAGTCAGTTAAAACGGCACTGATATTGCTATGACTATACGGACACTTCTTACGTCTTCCCCTGGATGCCTTTACGTGATGACGATTCCAATGGGGTCGATTGCGCGTTCACAGGCCCTATAAATCAAAAAACCCTGTAGCTAGCAAGTCTTTCCTTGCTGCGTAACGCGCGTGCTGGACACCGACCCGCTCCTGTTCCAAGCGTTAGTTTAGCCTGTTATATTTCTCCGGTCATCTTTTCACTCGTTATAGGAGTTAAAAACATCATAAGGTAGTTAATTTAAAGCGTTTTATAGCAATTTATATCCGTTTAGTGCGATTTTGGGACATTTATTTTTGCAACGATGTGAATAGTTGGGCACGCTTTTCAGTTCATCCCGAACGCAGTTGGCATTTCCACATGGCAAGAGGACAGCTTTCCACCAAAAGACGATTTCTCCCAAGAAAGGATCCTTTGCCCAAGATACTGATGGAAGAACAGCTCAAGGTAGGACATTTTTATTATGATAAATCGTGTTTCTGTCGAAACATTTTAGTGGCTTAGGACGCCATGTTTTTTGACGTAACTTCGCTTGGCGCAAACTGTATTGAAAAGTAAGGATAAATTAAAAAATGTTATTCCGCAATTGTATTAAGAATTAAATTGTCTATCAATCCCTGTCCACCCTATATTTTTTAGTCACGTTTATGAGTATTTATGTATAAGGGTAGATCACTGTCTAAGTGGCGCAAGGACTTTTTCTGACCAGCTTGTCTACATTTCACATTGTCTAACCATGATTTTGGTGGCTAAATATAAACATTTGCGATCAAACTCTATATGGAATGTGTAATATGATGTTACAGGAGTGTCATCGGAAGAATTCTGAGAAGGTTAGTGAAAAAATTAATATCTTTTGGCGATGTTGACTTTTATCGCTCACTTTGGCTAGAATCAATGCTGGGCTGCTATGTGCTATGTGCTATGCTAATATAACGATTTATTGTGTTTTCGCTGTAAGACACTTAGAAAATCTGAAATATTGTCTGTATTCACAGGATCTGTGTCTTTCGATTCGTGTATGCTGTGTATTTTTACGAAATGTTTGATGATTAGTAAGTAGGTAAACACGTTGCTCTAAGTAGTTTTTCTATTCCATTTGTGACGGTGGGTGCAATTGTAACCTATGCCATCTACCTGAAATATGCACTTTTTTCTAACAAAACCTATCCCATACCATAAATATGTTATCAGACTGTCATCTAATGAGTTTTTTTGTTGGTTAGGGGCTATAAATATCTTAGTTTAGCCGAATTGGTGATGGCTACTGGTGTTGGTGGACAAATAAAAGATGGTGGATTATGCTAATGTATTTTTAGGTAATAGATGTACATCTTTACATATTGTGTCTTCCCTGTAAAACATTTTAAAAATCGGACATGTTGACTGGATTTCACAAGATCTGTGTCTTTCATTAGTTGTATTGGACTTTAATGTGTGAAAGTTAAATATTTAAAAAAAATATTTTTTTTGAATTTCGCGGCACTGGTTTTTCAGTGGGGGGGGGGGGGTGTGCCGCTAGCGCCACGCTGATCCTAGACAGGTTAAACACTTAGAAATGTGAAGTTTGCAACAACTTCGAAATGGATGAAACATGGACGAACCTCTAATTCTGACTTGAGACTGTGAGGGCTAGTTGGGACCTGGCGCTAGTGGTGAATACTGAGACACCTGGACCTGGAGCTAGTGGTGAACACTGAGACACCTGGACCTGGAGCTAGTGGTGAATACTGAGACACCTGGACCTGGAGCTAGTGGTGAATACTGAGACACCCACTGGACCTGGAGCTAGTGGTGAATACTGAGACACCCACTGGACATGGAGCTAGTGGTGAATACTGAGACACCTGGATCTGGAGCTAGTAGTGAATACTGAGACACCTAGACATGGAGCTAGTGGTGAATACTGAGACACCTAGACATGGAGCTAGTAGTGAATACTGAGACACCTGGACCTGGAGCTAGTGGTGAATACTGAGACACTTGGACCTGGAGCTAGTAGTGAATACTGAGACACCTGCACATGGAGCTAGTGGTGAATACTGAGACACCTGGATATGGAGCTAGTGGTGAATACTGAGACACCTGGACATGGAGCTAGTGGTGAATACTGAGACACCCACTGGACATGGAGCTAGTGGTGAATACTGAGACACCTGGACATGGAGCTAGTGGTGAATACTGAGACACCCACTGGACATGGAGCTAGTGGTGAATACTGAGACACCTGGATATGGAGCTAGTGGTGAATACTGAGACACCTGGACCTGGAGCTAGTAGTGAGTACTGAGACACCTGGACATGGAGCTAGTGGTGAATACTGAGACACCCACTGGATATGGAGCTAGTGGTGAATACTGAGACACCTGGACCTGGAGCTAGTGGTGAATACTGAGACACCTGGACATGGAGCTAGTAGTGAATACTGAGACACCCACTGGATATGGAGCTAGTGGTGAATACTGAGACACCTGGACCTGGAGCTAGTGGTGAATACTGAGACACCTGGACATGGAGCTAGTAGTGAATACTGAGACACCCACTGGATATGGAGCTAGTGGTGAACACTGAGACACCTGGACCTGGAGCTAGTGGTGAATACTGAGACACCTGGACCTGGAGCTAGTGGTGAATACTGAGACACCCACTGGACATGGAGCTAGTGGTGAATACTGAGACACCCACTGGACATGGAGCTAGTGGTGAATACTGAGACACCTGGACATGGAGCTAGTGGTGAATACTGAGACACCTGGACATGGAGCTAGTGGTGAATACTGAGACACCTGGACAAGGAGCTAATGGTGAATACTGAGACACCCACTGGACAAGGAGCTAGTGGTGAATACTGAGACACCCACTGGACATGGAGCTAGTGGTGAATACTGAGACACCTGGACATGGATCTAGTGGTGAATACTGAGACACCTGGACATGGAGCTAGTGGTGAATACTGAGACACCCACTGGACAAGGAGCTAGTGGTGAATACTGAGACACCCACTGGACAAGGAGCTAGTGGTGAATACTGAGACACCTGGACATGGAGCTAGTGGTGAATACTGAGACACCTGGACATGGAGCTAGTGGTGAATACTGAGAAACCCACTGGACAAGGAGCTAGTGGTGAATACTGAGACACCTGGACATGGAGCTAGTGGTGAATACTGAGACACCCACTGGACAAGGAGCTAGTGGTGAATACTGAGACACCCACTGGACAAGGAGCTAGTGGTGAATACTGAGACACCTGGACATGGAGCTAGTGGTGAATACTGAGACAACTGGACCTGGAGCTAGTGGTGAATACTGAGACACCTGGACATGGAGCTAGTGGTGAATACTGAGACACCCACTGGACCTGGAGCTAGTGGTGAATACTGAGACACCCACTGGACAAGGAGCTAGTGGTGAATACCGAGACACCTGGACATGGAGCTAGTGGTGAATACTGAGACACCTAGACATGGAGCTAGTAGTGAATACTGAGACACCTGGACATGGAGCTAGTGGTGAATACTGAGACACCTGGACCTGGAGCTAGTGGTGAATACTGAGACACCTGGACCTGGAGCTAGTGGTGAATACTGAGACACCTGGACATGGAGCTAGTGGTGAATACTGAGACACCCACTGGACCTGGAGCTAGTGGTGAATACTGAGACACCCACTGGACCTGGAGCTAGTGGTGAATACTGAGACACCCACTGGACCTGGAGCTAGTGGTGAATACTGAGACACCCACTGGACCTGGAGCTAGTGGTGAATACTGAGACACCTGGACCTGGAGCTAGTAGTGAATACTGAGACACCTGGACCTGGAGCTAGTGGTGAATACTGAGACACCCACTGGACCTGGAGCTAGTGGTGAATACTGAGACACCTGGACCTGGAGCTAGTGGTGAACACTGAGACACCTGGACCTGGAGCTAGTAGTGAATACTGAGACACCTGGACCTGGAGCTAGTGGTGAATACTGAGACACCAACTGGACCTGGAGCTAGTGGTGAATACTGAGACACCTGGACCTGGAGCTGGTGGTGAATACTGAGACACCTGGACCTGGAGCTAGTGGTGAACACTGAGACACCTGGACATGGAGCTAGTGGTGAATACTGAGACACCCACTGGACATGGAGCTAGTGGTGAATACTGAGACACCTGGACATGGAGCTAGTGGTGAATACTGAGACACCTGGACATGGAGCTAGTGGTGAATACTGAGACACCTGGACATGGAGCTAGTGGTGAATACTGAGACAACTGGACCTGGAGCTAGTGGTGAATACTGAGACACCTGGACCTGGAGCTAGTGGTGAATACTGAGACACCTGGACATGGAGCTAGTGGTGAATACTGAGACACCCACTGGACCTGGAGCTAGTGATGAATACTGAGACACCTGGACCTGGAGCTAGTGGTGAATACTGAGACACCTGGACCTGGAGCTAGTGGTGAATACTGAGACACCTGGACCTGGAGCTAGTGGTGAATACTGAGACACCCACTGGACCTGGAGCTAGTGGTGAATACTGAGACACCCACTGGACCTGGAGCTAGTGGTGAACACTGAGACACCTGGACCTGGAGCTAGTAGTGAATACTGAGACACCTGGACCTGGAGCTAGTGGTGAATACTGAGACACCTGGACCTGGAGCTAGTGGTGAATACTGAGACACCCACTGGACCTGGAGCTAGTGGTGAATACTGAGACACCTGGACATGGAGCTAGTGGTGAATACTGAGACACCTGGACCTGGAGCTAGTGGTGAATACTGAGACAACTGGACCTGGAGCTAGTGGTGAATACTGAGACACCTGGACCTGGAGCTAGTGGTGAACACTGAGACACCTGGACATGGAGCTAGTGGTGAATACTGAGACACCCACTGGACATGGAGCTAGTGGTGAATTCTGAGACACCTGGACATGGAGCTAGTGGTGAATACTGAGACACCTGGACAAGGAGCTAGTGGTGAATACTGAGACACCTGGACATGGAGCTAGTGGTGAATACTGAGACACCTAGACATGGAGCTAGTAGTGAATACTGAGACACCTGGACATGGAGCTAGTGGTGAATACTGAGACACCTGGACCTGGAGCTAGTGGTGAATACTGAGACACCTGGACCTGGAGCTAGTGGTGAATACTGAGACACCTGGACATGGAGCTAGTGGTGAATACTGAGACACCCACTGGACCTGGAGCTAGTGGTGAATACTGAGACACCCACTGGACCTGGAGCTAGTGGTGAATACTGAGACACCCACTGGACCTGGAGCTAGTGGTGAATACTGAGACACCCACTGGACCTGGAGCTAGTGGTGAATACTGAGAAACCTGGACCTGGAGCTAGTAGTGAATACTGAGACACCTGGACCTGGAGCTAATGGTGAATACTGAGACACCCACTGGACCTGGAGCTAGTGGTGAATACTGAGACACCTGGACCTGGAGCTAGTGGTGAACACTGAGACACCTGGACCTGGAGCTAGTAGTGAATACTGAGACACCTGGACCTGGAGCTAGTGGTGAATACTGAGACACCCACTGGACCTGGAGCTAGTGGTGAATACTGAGACACCTGGACCTGGAGCTGGTGGTGAATACTGAGACACCTGGACCTGGAGCTAGTGGTGAACACTGAGACACCTGGACATGGAGCTAGTGGTGAATACTTTGACACCCACTGGACATGGAGCTAGTGGTGAATACTGAGACACCTGGACATGGAGCTAGTGGTGAATACTGAGACACCTGGACATGGAGCTAGTGGTGAATACTGAGACACCTGGACATGGAGCTAGTGGTGAATACTGAGACAACTGGACCTGGAGCTAGTGGTGAATACTGAGACACCTGGACCTGGAGATAGTGGTGAATACTGAGACACCTGGACATGGAGCTAGTGGTGAATACTGAGACACCCACTGGACATGGAGCTAGTGATGAATACTGAGACACCTGGACCTGGAGCTAGTGGTGAATACTGAGACACCTGGACCTGGAGCTAGTGGTGAATACTGAGACACCTGGACCTGGAGCTAGTGGTGAATACTGAGACACCCACTGGACCTGGAGCTAGTGGTGAATACTGAGACACCCACTGGACCTGGAGCTAGTGGTGAACACTGAGACACCTGGACCTGGAGCTAGTAGTGAATACTGAGACACCTGGACCTGGAGCTAGTGGTGAATACTGAGACACCTGGACCTGGAGCTAGTGGTGAATACTGAGACACCCACTGGACCTGGAGCTAGTGGTGAATTCTGAGACACCTGGACATGGAGCTAGTGGTGAATACTGAGACACCTGGACCTGGAGCTAGTGGTGAATACTGAGACAACTGGACCTGGAGCTAGTGGTGAATACTGAGACACCTGGACCTGGAGCTAGTGGTGAACACTGAGACACCTGGACATGGAGCTAGTGGTGAATTCTGAGACACCTGGACATGGAGCTAGTGGTGAATACTGACACACCTGGACAAGGAGCTAGTGGTGAATACTGAGACACCTGGACATGGAGCTAGTGGTGAATACTGAGACACCTAGACATGGAGCTAGTAGTGAATACTGAGACACCTGGACATGGAGCTAGTGGTGAATACTGAGACACCTGGACCTGGAGCTAGTGGTGAATACTGAGACACCTGGACCTGGAGCTAGTGGTGAATACTGAGACACCTGGACATGGAGCTAGTGGTGCATACTGAGACACCCACTGGACCTGGAGCTAGTGGTGAATACTGAGACACCCACTGGACCTGGAGCTAGTGGTGAATACTGAGACACCCACTGGACCTGGAGCTAGTGGTGAATACTGAGACACCCACTGGACCTGGAGCTAGTGGTGAATACTGAGACACCTGGACCTGGAGCCAGTAGTGAATACTGAGACACCTGGACCTGGAGCTAGTGGTGAATACTGAGACACCCACTGGACCTGGAGCTAGTGGTGAATACTGAGACACCTGGACCTGGAGCTAGTGGTGAACACTGAGACACCTGGACCTGGAGCTAGTAGTGAATACTGAGACACCTGGACCTGGAGCTAGTGGTGAATACTGAGACACCCACTGGACCTGGAGCTAGTGGTGAATACTGAGACACCTGGACCTGGAGCTAGTGGTGAATACTGAGACACCTGGACCTGGAGCTAGTGGTGAACACTGAGACACCTGGACATGGAGCTAGTGGTGAATACTGAGACACCCACTGGACATGGAGCTAGTGGTGAATACTGAGACACCTGGACATGGAGCTAGTGGTGAATACTGAGACACCTGGACATGGAGCTAGTGGTGAATACTGAGACACCTGGACATGGAGCTAGTGGTGAATACTGAGACAACTGGACCTGGAGCTAGTGGTGAATACTGAGACACCTGGACCTGGAGCTAGTGGTGAATACTGAGACACCTGGACATGGAGCTAGTGGTGAATACTGAGACACCCACTGGACATGGAGCTAGTGATGAATACTGAGACACCTGGACCTGGAGCTAGTGGTGAATACTGAGACACCTGGACCTGGAGCTAGTGGTGAATACTGAGACACCTGGACCTGGAGCTAGTGGTGAATACTGAGACACCCACTGGACCTGGAGCTAGTGGTGAATACTGAGACACCCACTGGACCTGGAGCTAGTGGTGAACACTGAGACACCTGGACCTGGAGCTAGTAGTGAATACTGAGACACCTGGACCTGGAGCTAGTGGTGAATACTGAGACACCTGGACCTGGAGCTAGTGGTGAATACTGAGACACCCACTGGACCTGGAGCTAGTGGTGAATACTGAGACACCTGGACATGGAGCTAGTGGTGAATACTGAGACACCTGGACCTGGAGCTAGTGGTGAATACTGAGACAACTGGACCTGGAGCCAGTGGTGAATACTGAGACACCTGGACCTGGAGCTAGTGGTGAACACTGAGACACCTGGACATGGAGCTAGTGGTGAATACTGAGACACCCACTGGACATGGAGCTAGTGGTGAATTCTGAGACACCTGGACATGGAGCTAGTGGTGAATACTGAGACACCTGGACATGGAGCTAGTGGTGAATACTGAGACACCTGGACATGGAGCTAGTGGTGAATACTGAGACACCCACTGGACATGGAGCTAGTGGTGAATACTGAGACACCTGGACCTGGAGCTAGTGGTGAATACTGAGACACCCACTGGACCTGGAGCTAGTGGTGAACACTGAGACACCTGGACCTGGAGCTAGTATTGAATACTGAGACACCTGGACCTGGAGCTAGTGGTGAATACTGAGACACCTGGACCTGGAGCTAGTGGTGAATACTGAGACACCCACTGGACCTGGAGCTAGTGGTGAATACTGAGACACCTGGACATGGAGCTAGTGGTGAATACTGAGACACCTGGACCTGGAGCTAGTGGTGAATACTGAGACAACTGGACCTGGAGCTAGTGGTGAATACTGAGACACCTGGACCTGGAGCTAGTGGTGAACACTGAGACACCTGGACATGGAGCTAGTGGTGAATACTGAGACACCTGGACATGGAGCTAGTGGTGAATGCTGAGACACCTGGACATGGAGCTAGTGGTGAATACTGAGACACCCACTGGACATGGAGCTAGTGGTGAATACTGAGACACCTGGACATGGAGCTAGTGCTGAATACTGAGACACCTGGACATGGAGCTAGTGGTGAATACTGAGACAACTGGACCTGGAGCTAGTGGTGAATACTGAGACACCTGGACCTGGAGCTAGTGGTGAATACTGAGACACCTGGACATGGAGCTAGTGGTGAATACTGAGACAACTGGACCTGGAGCTGGTGGTGAATACTGAGACACCCACTGGACCTGGAGCTAGTGGTGAATACTGAGACACCCACTGGACATGGAGCTAGTGGTGAATACTGAGACACCCACTGGACATGGAGCTAGTAGTGAATACTGAGACACCTGGACCTGGAGCTAGTGGTGAATACTGAGACACCCACTGGACCTGGAGCTAGTGGTGAATACTGAGACACCTAGACATGGAGCTAGTGGTGAGTACTGAGACACCTGGACATGGAGCTAGTGGTGAATACTGAGACACCCACTGGACCTGGAGCTAGTGGTGAATACTGAGACACCCACTGGACCTGGAGCTAGTGGTGAATACTGAGACACCCACTGGACCTGGAGCTAGTGGTGAATACTGAGACACCTGGACCTGGAGCTAGTAGTGAATACTGAGACACCTGGACCTGGAGCTAGTGGTGAATACTGAGACACCTGGACATGGAGCTAGTGGTGAATACTGAATTTGTTCTTAACTGACTTGCCTAGTTAAATAAAGGTTGAATAAAAAAATACCTAGTACCCCTGCACATTGACTCGATACCAGTACTCGTGGTATATAGTCTCATAATTTTTTTATTTTTTTATTTAACCAGGTAAGTCAGTTAGGAACAAATTCTTATTTACAATTGACGGCCTAGGAACAGTGGGTTAACTGTCTTGTTCAGGGGCAGAACGACAGACTTTTAACCTTGTCAGCTCGGGGATTCGATCCAGCAACATTCCGGTTACTAGGCTACCTGCTCTAACCACTAGGCTACCTGTCTCTAACCACTAGGCTACCTGTCTCTAACCACTAGGCTACCTGCTCTAACCACTAGGCTACCTGTCTCTAACCACTAGGCTACCTGTCTCTAACCACTAGGCTACCTGCTCTAACCACTAGGCTACCTGTCTCTAACCACTAGGCTACCTGTCTCTAACCACTAGGCTACCTGCTCTAACCACTAGGCTACCTGTCTCTAACCACTAGGCTACCTGTCTCTAACCACTAGGCTACCTGCTCTAACCACTAGGCTACCTGCTCTAACCACTAGGCTACCTGTCTCTAACCACTAGGCTACCTGTCTCTAACCACTAGGCTACCTGTCTCTAACCACTAGGATACTTGTCTCTAACCACTAGGCTACCTGTCTCTAACCACTAGGCTACCTGTCTCTAACCACTAGGCTACCTGTCTCTAACCACTAGGCTACCTGTCTCTAACCACTAGGCTACCTGTCTCTAACCACTAGTCTACCTGTCTCTAACCACTAGTCTACCTGCTCTAACCACTAGTCTACCTGTCTCTAATATATGTGTACACATAATTAAATAAAATTTAATTGTATAGTTTTGTTAAATATATGTGTACACATAAGACGTGTGTGTCTTTATTTGTAGTAGTAATGTCTACATGTTAATATAAATTGTAAAGGCTTTTTTTGTCGTTATTTGTCGGACCACTAGGAAGACTAGCTGTTGCCATTGGCGTCGGCTATTGGCGATTCTAATCAATCAGAACCAGATACCAGACGTCACTCGGACTGCCAGACACTCAGCTGGGTCCCGATGAGGACAGAGGAGGACGACAGTCAAGGAGTTTCTCCATTAGAAAGAAACGAACTGCCAGACACTCAGCTGGGTCCCGATGAGGACAGAGGAGGACGACAGTCAAGGAGTTTCTCCATTAGAAAGAAACGAACTGCCAGACACTCAGCTGGGTCCCGATGAGGACAGAGGAGGACGACAGTCAAGGAGTTTCTCCATTAGAAAGAAACGAACTGCGTGGTTCAGAAACTCTTATGTCTTCAAGGAAACATTGTAAACATGAAATGGTTAATTAAGATGTTGTATAATAAGACCACATTTTAGGATGTGGATAATCTATTACCCTCACTAATTAACAGGTGTTACCCTCACTAATTAACAGGTGTTACCCTCACTAATTAACAGGTATTACCCTCACTAATTAACAGGTATTACCCTCACTAATTAACAGGTATTACCCTCACTAATTAACAGGTGTTACCCTCACTAATTAACAGGTGTTATCCTCACAAATTAACAGGTGTTATCCTCACTAATTAACAGGTGTTACCCTCACTAATTAACAGCTGTTACCCTCACTAATTAACAGGTGTTACCCTCACTAATTAACAGGTATTACCCTCAATAATTAACAGGTGTTACCCTCACTAATTAACAGGTATTACCCTCACTAATGAACACGTATTACCCTCACTAATTTACAGATATTACCTTCACTAATTAAGAGGTGTTACCCTCACTAATGAACAGGTGTTACCCTCACTAATGAACAGGTGTTACCCTCACTAATCAACAGGTATTACCCTCACTAATGAACAGGTGTTACCCTCACTAATCAACAGGTATTACCCTCACTAATGAACAGGTATTACCCTCACTAATCAACAGGTGTTACCCTCACTAATGAACAGGTTTTACCCTCACTAATGAACAGGTGTTACCCTCACTAATAAACAGGTATTACCCGCACTAATGAACAGGTGTTACCCTCACTAATCAACAGGTATTACCCTCACTAATGAACAGGTATTACCCTCACTAATCAACAGGTGTTACCCTCACTAATGAACAGGTGTTACCCTCACTAATTAACAGGTGTTACCCTCACTAATTAACAGGTGTTACCCTCACTAATTTACAGGTATTACCCTCACTAATGAACAGGTGTTACCCTCACTAATTTACAGATATCACCCTCACTAATTAACAGGTGTTACCCTCACAAATTAACAGGTGTTACCCTCACTAATTAACAGGTGTTACCCTCACTATTTACAGGTGTTACCCTCACAAATTAACAGGTGTTAACTTCACTAATTAACAGGTGTTACCCTCACTAATTAACAGGTGTTACCTTCACTAATGAACAGGTATTACCGTCACTAATTAACAGGTGTTACCCTCACTAATTAACAGGTATTACCCTCACTAATTAACAGGTGTTACCCTCACTAATTAACAGGTGTTACCCTCACTAATTTACAGGTATTACCCTCACTAATGAACAGGTGTTACCCTCACTAATTTACAGATATCACCCTCACTAATTAACAGGTGTTACCCTCACAAATTAACAGGTGTTACCCTCACTAATTAACAGGTTTTACCCTCACTATTTACAGGTGTTACCCTCACTAATTAACAGGTGTTAACTTCACTAATTAACAGGTGTTACCCTCACTAATTAACAGGTGTTACCCTCACTAATGAACAGGTATTACCGTCACTAATTAACAGGTGTTACCCTCACTAATTTACAGATATTACCTTCACTAATTAACAGGTGTTACCCTCACTAATTAACAGGTATTACCCTCAATAATTAACAGGTGTTACCCTCACTAATTAACAGGTATTACCCTCACTAATGAACACGTATTACCCTCACTAATTTACAGATATTACCTTCACTAATTAAGAGGTGTTACCCTCACTAATGAACAGGTGTTACCCTCACTAATGAACAGGTGTTACCCTCACTAATCAACAGGTACTACCCTCACTAATGAACAGGTGTTACCCTCACTAATCAACAGGTATTACCCTCACTAATGAACAGGTATTACCCTCACTAATCAACAGGTGTTACCCTCACTAATGAACAGGTGTTACCCTCACTAATGAACAGGTGTTACCCTCACTAATAAACAGGTATTAACCGCACTAATGAACAGGTGTTACCCTCACTAATCAACAGGTATTACCCTCACTAATGAACAGGTATTACCCTCACTAATCAACAGGTGTTACCCTCACTAATGAACAGGTGTTACCCTCACTAATTAACAGGTGTTACCCTCACTAATTAACAGGTGTTACCCTCACTAATTTACAGGTATTACCCTCACTAATGAACAGGTGTTACCCTCACTAATGAACAGGTGTTACCCTCACTAATTAACAGGTGTTACCCTCACTAATTAACAGGTGTTACCCTCACTAATTTACAGGTATTACCCTCACTAATGAACAGGTGTTACCCTCACTAATTTACAGATATCACCCTCACTAATTAACAGGTGTTACCCTCACAAATTAACAGGTGTTACCCTCACTAATTAACAGGTGTTACCCTCACTATTTACAGGTGTTACCCTCACAAATTAACAGGTGTTAACTTCACTAATTAACAGGTGTTACCCTCACTAATTAACAGGTGTTACCTTCACTAATGAACAGGTATTACCGTCACTAATTAACAGGTGTTACCCTCACTAATTAACAGGTATTACCCTCACTAATTAACAGGTGTTACCCTCACTAATTAACAGGTGTTACCCTCACTAATTTACAGGTATTACCCTCACTAATGAACAGGTGTTACCCTCACTAATTTACAGATATCACCCTCACTAATTAACAGGTGTTACCCTCACAAATTAACAGGTGTTACCCTCACTAATTAACAGGTGTTACCCTCACTATTTACAGGTGTTACCCTCACTAATTAACAGGTGTTAACTTCACTAATTAACAGGTGTTACCCTCACTAATTAACAGGTGTTACCCTCACTAATGAACAGGTATTACCGTCACTAATTAACAGGTGTTACCCTCACTAATTTACAGATATTACCTTCACTAATTAACACGTATTACCCTCACTAATTTACAGATATTACCTTCACTAATTAACAGGTGTTACCCTCACTAATGAACAGGTGTTACCCTCACTAATGAACAGGTGTTACCCTCACTAATCAACAGGTATTACCCTCACTAATGAACAGGTGTTACCCTCACTAATCAACAGGTATTACCCTAACTAATGAACAGGTATTACCCTCACTAATCAACAGGTGTTACCCTCACTAATGAACAGGTGTTACCCTCACTAATTAACAGGTGTTACCCTCACTAATTAACAGGTGTTACCCTCACTAATTTACAGGTAATACCCTCACTAATGAACAGGTGTTACCCTCACTAATTTACAGATATCACCCTCACTAATTAACAGGTGTTACCCTCACAAATTAACAGGTGTTACCCTCACTAATTAACAGGTGTTACCCTCACTATTTACAGGTGTTACCCTCACTAATTAACAGGTGTTAACTTCACTAATTAACAGGTGTTACCCTCACTAATGAACAGGTGTTACCCTCACTAATGAACAGGTGTTACCCTCACTAATAAACAGGTATTAACCGCACTAATGAACAGGTGTTACCCTCACTAATCAACAGGTATTACCCTCACTAATGAACAGGTATTACCGTCACTAATCAACAGGTGTTACCCTCACTAATGAACAGGTGTTACCCTCACTAATTAACAGGTGTTACCCTCACTAATTAACAGGTGTTACCCTCACTAATTTACAGGTATTACCCTCACTAATGAACAGGTGTTACCCTCACTAATTTACAGATATCACCCTCACTAATTAACAGGTGTTACCCTCACAAATTAACAGGTGTTACCCTCACTAATTAACAGGTGTTACCCTCACTATTTACAGGTGTTACTATCACAAATTAACAGGTGTTAACTTCACTAATTAACAGGTGTTACCCTCACTAATTAACAGGTGTTACCTTCACTAATGAACAGGTATTACCGTCACTAATTAACAGGTGTTACCCTCACTAATTAACAGGTATTACCCTCACTAATTAACAGGTGTTACCCTCACTAATTAACAGGTGTTACCCTCACTAATTTACAGGTATTACCCTCACTAATGAACAGGTGTTACCCTCACTAATTTACAGATATCACCCTCACTAATTAACAGGTGCTACCCTCACAAATTAACAGGTGTTACCCTCACTAATTAACAGGTGTTACCCTCACTATTTACAGGTGTTACCCTCACTAATTAACAGGTGTTAACTTCACTAATTAACAGGTGTTACCCTCACTAATTAACAGGTGTTACCCTCACTAATGAACAGGTATTACCGTCACTAATTAACAGGTGTTACCCTCACTAATTTACAGATATTACCTTCACTAATTAACACGTATTACCCTCACTAATTTACAGATATTACCTTCACTAATTAACAGGTGTTACCCTCACTAATGAACAGGTGTTACCCTCACTAATGAACAGGTGTTACCCTCACTAATCAACAGGTATTACCCTCACTAATGAACAGGTGTTACCCTCACTAATCAACAGGTATTACCCTAACTAATGAACAGGTATTACCCTCACTAATCAACAGGTGTTACCCTCACTAATGAACAGGTGTTACCCTCACTAATTAACAGGTGTTACCCTCACTAATTAACAGGTGTTACCCTCACTAATTTACAGGTATTACCCTCACTAATGAACAGGTGTTACCCTCACTAATTTACAGATATCACCCTCACTAATTAACAGGTGTTACCCTCACAAATTAACAGGTGTTACCCTCACTAATTAACAGGTGTTACCCTCACTATTTACAGGTGTTACCCTCACTAATTAACAGGTGTTAACTTCACTAATTAACAGGTGTTACCCTCACTAATTAACAGGTGTTACCCTCACTAATGAACAGGTATTACCGTCACTAATTAACAGGTGTTACCCTCACTAATTAACAGGTATTACCCTCACTAATTAACAGGTGTTACCCTCACTAATTACCAGGTGTTACCCTCACTAATTTACAGGTATTACCCTCACTAATGAACAGGTGTTACCCTCACTAATTTACAGATATCACCCTCACTAATTAACAGGTGTTACCCTCACAAATTAACAGGTATTACCCTCACTAATTAACAGGTGTTACCCTCACTATTTACAGGTGTTACCCTCACTAATTAACAGGTGTTAACTTCACTAATTAACAGGTGTTAACCTCACAAATTAACAGGTGTTACCCTCACTAATGAACAGGTATTACCCTCACTAATTAACAGGTATTACCCTCACTAATGAACACGTATTACCCTCACTAATTTACAGATATTACCTTCACTAATTAAGAGGTGTTACCCTCACTAATGAACAGGTGTTACCCTCACTAATGAACAGGTATTACCGTCACTAATTAACAGGTGTTACCCTCACTAATTAACAGGTATTACCCTCACTAATTAACAGGTGTTACCCTCACTAATTACCAGGTGTTACCCTCACTAATTTACAGGTATTACCCTCACTAATGAACAGGTGTTACCCTCACTAATTTACAGATATCACCCTCACTAATTAACAGGTGTTACCCTCACAAATTAACAGGTATTACCCTCACTAATTAACAGGTGTTACCCTCACTATTTACAGGTGTTACCCTCACTAATTAACAGGTGTTAACTTCACTAATTAACAGGTGTTACCCTCACAAATTAACAGGTGTTACCCTCACTAATGAACAGGTATTACCCTCACTAATTAACAGGTATTACCCTCACTAATGAACACGTATTACCCTCACTAATTTACAGATATTACCTTCACTAATTAAGAGGTGTTACCCTCACTAATGAACAGGTGTTACCCTCACTAATCAACAGGTATTACCCTCACTAATGAACAGGTGTTACCCTCACTAATCAACAGGTATTACCCTCACTAATGAACAGGTATTACCCTCACTAATCAACAGGTGTTACCCTCACTAATGAACAGGTTTTACCCTCACTAATGAACAGGTGTTACCCTCACTAATAAACAGGTATTACCCGCACTAATGAACAGGTGTTACCCTCACTAATCAACAGGTATTACCCTCACTAATGAACAGGTATTACCCTCACTAATCAACAGGTGTTACCCTCACTAATGAACAGGTGTTACCCTCACTAATTAACAGGTGTTACCCTCACTAATTAACAGGTGTTACCCTCACTAATTTACAGGTATTACCCTCACTAATGAACAGGTGTTACCCTCACTAATTTACAGATATCACCCTCACTAATTAACAGGTGTTACCCTCACAAATTAACAGGTGTTACCCTCACTAATTAACAGGTGTTACCCTCACTATTTACAGGTGTTACCCTCACAAATTAGCAGGTGTTAACTTCACTAATTAACAGGTGTAACCCTCACTAATTAACAGGTGTTACCTTCACTAATGAACAGGTATTACCGTCACTAATTAACAGGTGTTACCCTCACTAATTAACAGGTATTACCCTCACTAATTAACAGGTGTTACCCTCACTAATTAACAGGTGTTACCCTCACTAATTTACAGGTATTACCCTCACTAATGAACAGGTGTTACCCTCACTAATTTACAGATATCACCCTCACTAATTAACAGGTGTTACCCTCACTAATGAACAGGTGTTACCCTCACTAATCAACAGGTATTACCCTCACTAATGAACAGGTGTTACCCTCACTAATCAACAGGTATTACCCTAACTAATGAACAGGTATTACCCTCACTAATCAACAGGTGTTACCCTCACTAATGAACAGGTGTTACCCTCACTAATTAACAGGTGTTACCCTCACTAATTAACAGGTGTTACCCTCACTAATTTACAGGTATTACCCTCACTAATGAACAGGTGTTACCCTCACTAATTTACAGATATCACCCTCACTAATTAACAGGTGTTACCCTCACAAATTAACAGGTGTTACCCTCACTAATTAACAGGTGTTACCCTCACTATTTACAGGTGTTACCCTCACTAATTAACAGGTGTTAACTTCACTAATTAACAGGTGTTACCCTCACTAATTAACAGGTGTTACCCTCACTAATGAACAGGTATTACCTTCACTAATTAACAGGTGTTACCCTCACTAATTAACAGGTATTACCCTCACTAATTAACAGGTGTTACCCTCACTAATTACCAGGTGTTACCCTCACTAATTTACAGGTATTACCCTCACTAATGAACAGGTGTTACCCTCACTAATTTACAGATATCACCCTCACTAATTAACAGGTGTTACCCTCACAAATTAACAGGTATTACCCTCACTAATTAACAGGTGTTACCCTCACTATTTACAGGTGTTACCCTCACTAATTAACAGGTGTTAACTTCACTAATTAACAGGTGTTACCCTCACAAATTAACAGGTGTTACCCTCACTAATGAACAGGTATTACCCTCACTAATTAACAGGTATTACCCTCACTAATGAACACGTATTACCCTCACTAATTTACAGATATTACCTTCACTAATTAAGAGGTGTTACCCTCACTAATGAACAGGTGTTACCCTCACTAATCAACAGGTATTACCCTCACTAATGAACAGGTGTTACCCTCACTAATCAACAGGTATTACCCTCACTAATGAACAGGTATTACCCTCACTAATCAACAGGTGTTACCCTCACTAATGAACAGGTTTTACCCTCACTAATGAACAGGTGTTACCCTCACTAATAAACAGGTATTACCCGCACTAATGAACAGGTGTTACCCTCACTAATCAACAGGTATTACCCTCACTAATGAACAGGTATTACCCTCACTAATCAACAGGTGTTACCCTCACTAATGAACAGGTGTTACCCTCACTAATTAACAGGTGTTACCCTCACTAATTAACAGGTGTTACCCTCACTAATTTACAGGTATTACCCTCACTAATGAACAGGTGTTACCCTCACTAATTTACAGATATCACCCTCACTAATTAACAGGTGTTACCCTCACAAATTAACAGGTGTTACCCTTACTAATTAACAGGTGTTACCCTCACTATTTACAGGTGTTACCCTCACAAATTAACAGGTGTTAACTTCACTAATTAACAGGTGTTACCCTCACTAATTAACAGGTGTTACCTTCACTAATGAACAGGTATTACCGTCACTAATTAACAGGTGTTACCCTCACTAATTAACAGGTATTACCCTCACTAATTAACAGGTGTTACCCTCACTAATTAACAGGTGTTACCCTCACTAATTTACAGGTATTACCCTCACTAATGAACAGGTGTTACCCTCACTAATTTACAGATATCACCCTCACTAATTAACAGGTGTTACCCTCACAAATTAACAGGTGTTACCCTCACTAATTAACAGGTGTTACCCTCACTATTTACAGGTGTTACCCTCACTAATTAACAGGTGTTAACTTCACTAATTAACAGGTGTTACCCTCACTAATTAACAGGTGTTACCCTCACTAATGAACAGGTATTACCGTCACTAATTAACAGGTGTTACCCTCACTAATTTACAGATATTACCTTCACTAATTAACAGGTGTTACCCTCACTAATTAACAGGTATTACCCTCAATAATTAACAGGTGTTACCCTCACTAATTAACAGGTATTACCCTCACTAATGAACACGTATTACCCTCACTAATTTACAGATATTACCTTCACTAATTAAGAGGTGTTACCCTCACTAATGAACAGGTGTTACCCTCACTAATGAACAGGTGTTACCCTCACTAATCAACAGGTATTACCCTCACTAATGAACAGGTGTTACCCTCACTAATCAACAGGTATTACCCTCACTAATGAACAGGTATTACCCTCACTAATCAACAGGTGTTACCCTCACTAATGAACAGGTGTTACCCTCACTAATGAACAGGTGTTACCCTCACTAATAAACAGGTATTACCCGCACTAATGAACAGGTGTTACCCTCACTAATCAACAGGTATTACCCTCACTAATGAACAGGTATTACCCTCACTAATCAACAGGTGTTACCCTCACTAATGAACAGGTGTTACCCTCACTAATTAACAGGTGTTACCCTCACTAATTAACAGGTGTTACCCTCACTAATTTACAGGTATTACCCTCACTAATGAACAGGTGTTACCCTCACTAATTTACAGATATCACCCTCACTAATCAACAGGTGTTACCCTCACTAATGAACAGGTGTTACCCTCACTAATTAACAGGTGTTACCCTCACAAATTAACAGGTGTTACCCTCACTAATTAACAGATATCACCCTCACTATTTACAGGTGTTACCCTCACAAATTAACAGGTGTTAACTTCACTAATTAACAGGTGTTACCCTCACTAATTAACAGGTGTTACCTTCACTAATGAACAGGTATTACCGTCACTAATTAACAGGTGTTACCCTCACTAATTAACAGGTATTACCCTCACTAATTAACAGGTGTTACCCTCACTAATTAACAGGTGTTACCCTCACTAATTTACAGGTATTACCCTCACTAATGAACAGGTGTTACCCTCACTAATTTACAGATATCACCCTCACTAATTAACAGGTGTTACCCTCACAAATTAACAGGTGTTACCCTCACTAATTAACAGGTGTTACCCTCACTAATTAACAGGTGTTACCCTCACTAATTAACAGGTGTTACCCTCACTAATTTACAGGTATTACCCTCACTAATGAACAGGTGTTACCCTCACTAATTTACAGATATCACCCTCACTAATTAACAGGTGTTACCCTCACAAATTAACAGGTGTTACCCTCACTAATTAACAGGTGTTACCCTCACTAATTAACAGGTGTTACCCTCACTAATTTACAGGTATTACCCTCACTAATGAACAGGTGTTACCCTCACTAATTTACAGATATCACCCTCACTAATTAACAGGTGTTACCCTCACAAATCAACAGGTGTTACCCTCACTATTTACAGGTGTTACCCTCACTAATTAACAGGTGTTAACTTCACTAATTAACAGGTGTTACCCTCACTAATTAACAGGTGTTACCCTCACTAATGAACAGGTATTACCGTCACTAATTAACAGGTGTTACCCTCACTAATTTACAGATATTACCTTCACTAATTAACACGTATTACCCTCACTAATTTACAGATATTACCTTCACTAATTAACAGGTGTTACCCTCACTAATGAACAGGTGTTACCCTCACTAATGAACAGGTGTTACCCTCACTAATCAACAGGTATTACCCTCACTAATGAACAGGTGTTACCCTCACTAATCAACAGGTATTACCCTAACTAATGAACAGGTATTACCCTCACTAATCAACAGGTGTTACCCTCACTAATGAACAGGTGTTACCCTCACTAATTAACAGGTGTTACCCTCACTAATTAACAGGTGTTACCCTCACTAATTTACAGGTATTACCCTCACTAATGAACAGGTGTTACCCTCACTAATTTACAGATATCACCCTCACTAATTAACAGGTGTTACCCTCACAAATTAACAGGTATTACCCTCACTAATTAACAGGTGTTACCCTCACTATTTACAGGTGTTACCCTCACTAATTAACAGGTGTTAACTTCACTAATTAACAGGTGTTACCCTCACTAATTAACAGGTGTTACCCTCACTAATGAACAGGTATTACCGTCACTAATTAACAGGTGTTACCCTCACTAATTAACAGCTATTACCCTCACTAATTAACAGGTGTTACCCTCACTAATTAACAGGTGTTGCACTCACTAATTTACAGATATTACCTTCACTAATTAACAGGTGTTACCCTCACTAATTTACAGATATTACCTTCACTAATTAACAGGTATTACCCTCAACAATTAACAGGTATCACCCTCACTAATTAACAGCCATCACCCTCACTAATTAACAGCTATCACCCTCACTAATGAACAGCTATCACCCTCACTAATGAACAGCTATTACTCTCACTAATGAACAGCTATTTCCCTCACTAATTAACAGGTGTTACCCTCACTAATTAACAGATTTTACCTTCACTAATTAACAGCTTTCACCCTCACTAATTACCAGGTATAACCCTCACTAATTAACAGGTATTACGCTCAACAATTAACAGCTATCACCCTCACAAATTAACAGCTAATGCCCTCACTAATTAACAGGTATTACCCTCACTAATGAACAGCTAACACGCTCACTAATTAACAGCTATTACCTTCACTAATTAACAGCTATTGCCCTCAGTAATTACCAGGTATTACCCTCACTAATTAACAGGTGTAGCCCTCACTAATTAACAGATATTACTATCACTAATTAACATGTATTACCCTCACTAATTAACAGCTATCACCCTCACTAATTAACATTTACTATCTTCACTAATTAACAGCTATTACCCTCAGTAATTACCAGGTATTACCCTCACTAATTAACAGATATTACCCTCAGTAATTACCAGGTATTACCCTCACTAATTAACAGATATTACCCTCAGTAATTACCAGGTATTACCCTCACTAATTAACAGATATTACCATCACTAATGAACATGTATTACCCTCACTAATTAACACATATTACCTTCAATAATTAACAGCTATTACCCTCAATTATTAACAGGTTTTACCCTCAATAATTAACAGCTATCACCTTCACTATTTAACAGCCATCACCCTCACTAATTAACAGCTATCACCCTCACTAATTAACAGGTATTACCCTCACTAATAAACAGATGTTACCCTCACTCATTAACAGCTACTACCCTCACTTATTAACAGGTATTACCCTCACGAATTAACAGATATTACCCTCACTAATTAACAGATATTACCCTCAATAATTAACAGATATTACCCTCATTAATTAACAGGTATTACTCTCACTAATTAACAGGTATTACCCTCACTAATTAACAGGTATTACCCTCACTAATTAACAGGTGTTGCTCTCACTAATTAACAGGTATAACCCTCACTAATTAACAGGTATTACCCTCACTAATTAACAGGTATTACCCTCACTAAATAACAGGTATTACCCTAACTTATTAACAGCTATTATCCTCACTAATTAACAGATATTACCCTCACTAATTAACAGGTATTGCCCTCACAAATTAACAGGTATTACCCTCACTAATTAACAGGTATTGCCCTCACTAATTAACAGGTATTACCCTCACTAATTAACAGGTATTACCCTAACTAATTAACAGGTATTGCCCTCACTAATTAACAGGTATTACCCTCACTAATTAACAGGTATTACCCTAACTAATTAACAGGTGTTGCCCTCACTAATGAACAGGTATTATCCTCACTAATTAACAGGTGTTGCCCTCACTAATGAACAGGTATTACCCTCACTAATTAACAGGTGTTGCCCTCACTAATGAACAGGTATTACCCTAACTAATTAACAGGTATTACCCTAACTAATTAACAGGTGTTGCCCTCACTAATGAACAGGTATTATCCTCACTAATTAACAGGTGTTGCCCTCACTAATGAACAGGTATTATCCTCACTAATTAACAGGTGTTGCCCTCACTAATGAACAGGTATTACCCTCACTAATTAACAGGTGTTGCCCTCACTAATGAACAGGTATTACCCTAACTAATTAACAGGTATTACCCTAACTAATTAACAGGTGTTGCCCTCACTAATGAACAGGTATTATCCTCACTAATTAACAGGTGTTGCCCTCACTAATGAACAGGTATTACCCTCACTAATTAACAGGTGTTGCCCTCACTAATGAACAGGTATTACCCTCACTAATTAACAGGTGTTACCCTAACTAATGAACAGGTATTACCCTCACTAATTAACAGGTGTTGCCCTCACTAATGAACAGGTATTACCCTAACTTGGACAACGATAAGTATGTTGTTTGGTATCTGTGCGACCACACAGTCTTCACACGGACATTGGGACACATTATGAGAGTATACAAAATACCTTTCCTTTAGACAAATGTATTGATTCATTGGCTGCTCAGATCACAGAACAATGCATGCGAGGAATGGGGGCGGACTCGATCCCTGGACTCAAAGCTCTCCTGACGAGAGGCCTCACCTCATCATGGTTCCAGGACCATAAACTGAATATGTGAACACCACTACTTCTGTTCGGAAGGCGACCAGCCATACGGTTGCTGTCATTTACAAACTACAAAATCATGGACAACCTCCTGTTGGCACCTTGAGATACTGGACTTCTCAAATCCTTTGTTTTTTGAACTCTACGCCGTGGAAAGTTCACCGAAGCCCGTTGGTTCCAGACAGGATATAGGCCCTCCATGTCCGTTGGTTCCAGACAGGATATAGGCCCTCCATGTCTGTTGGTTCCAGACAGGATATAGGCCCTTCATGTCCGTTGGTTCCAGACAGGGTATAGGCCCTCCATGTCCGTTGGTTCCAGACAGGATATAGGCCCTCCATGTCTGTTGGTTCCAGACAGGATATCAGCCCTCCATGTCCATTGGTTCCAGACAGGATATAAGCCCTCCAGGTCCGTTGGTTCCAGACAGGATATAGGCCCTCCAGGTCCGTTGGTTCCAGACAGGATATCAGCCCTCCATGTCCATTGGTTCCAGACAGGATATAGGCCCTTCATGTCCGTTGGTTCCAGACAGGATATAGGCCCTCCACGTCCGTTGGTTCCAGACAGGATATCGGCCCTCCATGCCCGTTGGTTCCAGACAGGATATCGGCCCTCCATGTCTGTTGGTTCCAGACAGGATATCAGCCCTCCATGTCTGTTGGTTCCAGACAGGATATAGGCCCTTCATGTCCGTTGGTTCCAGACAGGATATAGGCCCTTCATGTCCGTTGGTTCCAGACAGGATATAGGCCCTTCATGCCCGTTGGTTCCAGATAGGGTATAGGTCCTCCATGTCCGTTGGTTCCAGACAGGATATCGGCCCTCCATGTCCGTTGGTTCCAGACAGGATATCGGCCCTCCATGTCCGTTGGTTCCAGACAGGATATCGGCCCTCCATGTCCGTTGGTTCCAGACAGGATATAGGCCCTCCATGTCCGTTGGTTCCAGACAGGATATAAGCCCTCCATGTCCGTTGGTTCCAGACAGGATATCAGCCCTCCATGTCCGTTGGTTCCAGACAGGATATACACAAGAGTATCCAGCTACACCTCACCTTTCTTTTCCCTGATTTGAATATGAGCTCGTAACCTGTTGCTTTTAATAATCACTATTCTAACCACCGCGTTGTTTAATTCTGAAATATCCAGAATAACAACTATTGCTATTCTATATTACTATTCTAGCCACCGCCGTGTTTAATTCTGAAATATCCAGAATAACAGTTTCCCCTCTGACCCCTATTCCGTGTTTGTGACTCTGATCACATTGGAACATCATTTTAACAATCCCCATCTCCGTTCTTCAATCATCCGGTACATTCATTGCTCTATCCTGTTTCTTTTCTTATTCTTATTCTAAATAAATGTTCTTTGTTCTGTAATGATATCAACTGTCTCCAATGCATTTACTTCTCATTTTAAGATCTTAATTACCTTCGAAATTATAAGTTAACCGTAGTTTTAATTGTGACTATTCTATAGTTTCTTGCTGACTGGGATATAGCGGTGCCTCGTTAATAATTTCATGGTAATAAGTGGATCTAAAAAGTTTGAACTGATCCAAGATCAGCAATCCTACCCAAGGACAAGGTGTACTTCCACAAAGGTAACTTTAAAATGTACAAACACGGTACTTGTAGAGTTACAGTCTCTTCTATCTAACTCTCACAGGCAGACATGATTATGAAGGATGAAATGTGGTGTACACACACACACACAATGAGTCAGAGAAAGAGAGTTTGAGGGAGAAAGACGTCTCCTCCTCCTGGTACAGTAGTGACGGCAGGGCGGACGGTGGTATGCGAGTGGGTGGAGAAGAGTGATTCAAAACTGCTGTCACTGTGATGAGATGGTGACACGACACACACACACACATGCACTACACACACGCACCACACACACAGACACATTCGCACCACACACAGACATATACGCAACAAACACAGGCACATTCACCACACACACAGACACACACACACACACACAGACACAAAAGCACCACAGACTTACACGCCACACACGCCACCCCACAACACGCAGCCTGCCAGATGATCAGATCACTGAGATCTCTTGTATGTGAGAGAGTCAGCACCCCCTTCTCAACACCCATTTGTCATTTCCTGCACATTGACTGGAGCGACAGAACGGGACCATCTGCTGCATAAATAGAGGGAAAGAAAGAAGGGATACATTTTTCATCTCAAGGAATTTTAGACACTGGGGTAAAGTAGAGGATGATGGGCAGAGGGCGGGAGGGAATTAAGGAGGGACAGAGGGATGGAGGGACAGGTGGAGGGAAAGAGGGACTGAGGGAGGGAGGGAAGGAGGGACTGAGGGAGAGGGGGAGGGACAGAGTGACAGAGTGACTGAGAGAGTAAAGGAGGGAGGGAGGGACAGAGGGAAGGAGTGAGGGAGGGTGTTAGGGAGGGACAGAGGGAGGGAGTGACAGAGGGACAGAGGGAGGGAGTGACAGAGGGACTGAGCGAGTAAAGGAGGGAGGGAGGGACAGAGGGAGGGAGGGAGGGAGGGAGGGAAGGAGGGTGTTAGGGAGGGACAGAGTGACTGAGAGAGTAAAGGAGGGAGGGAGGGAGTGACAGAGGGACAGAGGGAGGTAGTGACAGCGTGACTGAGAGAGTAAAGGAGGGAGGGAGGGACAGAGGGAAGGAGGGAGGGAGGGTGTTAGGGAGGGACAGAGGGAAGGAGGGAGGGAGGGTGTTAGGGAGGGACAGAGGGAAAGAGTGACAGAGGGACAGAGGGAGGGAGTGACAGAGGGACTGAGAGAGTAAAAGAGGGAGGGAGGGACAGAGTGACAGAGGGAGGGAGGGAGGGAGGGTGTTAGAGAGGGTGTTAGGGAGGGACAGAGTGACTGAGAGAGTAAAGGAGGGAGGGAGGGACAGAGTGACAGAGTGACAGAGGGACTGAGGGAGGGACTGAGGGAGGGAGGGAGGGAGGGAGGGAGGGAGGGAGGGAGGGAGGGAATGAAGGAGGGACAGAGGGACATAGGGAGGGTAGAACAGAGGCAGGGACAGAGGGAGGGAAGTAAGTAAGACATCCTGTCTTTTAAATAAAAGTCCAGTGAAGCAATTTCAATCCAGAGACTCAGAAGGAGATCTAATCCAGAGGCACAGAAGGAGATCTAATCCAGTGTAATCTTGTCCTCTCTTCAAAAACCTCCCTGCCCGTGGCTGCAGATGAGAATATCTACGTGGCAAAGTGGAGTGTGTAGACATCCCGACACACACACACACACACAAACACACACACACACACACAAACACACACACACACGGTTTAGACTGACAGCTGTCAATTCAATACGACTATACCATTCTCCCACGCTTTTCTTAGAGAATCCTCTCCTACTCACACAGATAAATCAGCTTAAAGAAATCAAAGAAATGTACTAGAAAAATCCAATGAAACCTTTAGAAGTGGATGAAGGTAAGCTAGAAAAACAAACCACAGACAGACTAGACTAAATATATACAGTGGCAAGAAAAAGTATGTGAACCCTTTGGAATTACCTGGACTTCTGCATAAATTGGTCCTAAAATTTGATCTGATCTTCATCTAAGTCACAACAATAGACAAACACAGACTGCTTAAAACAACCTCGGTTGGATAAAACGGCCTGGACAGCGGGAGGGTTAACTTCTACTTCCTCCCAATCCCGGGTCCGGGAGCACCCCCATCAGTAAGAAAGCTGACTAGCATAGCCTAGCATAGCGTCACAAGTAAATAGTAAATAGTAAATAGACGACGAGGTTTACATCGACGAGGTTAATGTCGACGTGGTTTACGACGACGAGGTTTACGATGACGAGGTTTACGACAACGACGAGGTCTACGACGACGACGACGAGATTAACGACGACGAGGTTGACGACACGGTTCGTGCTGAGGAGGATGCGAGACAAAAACAGCAGATGCAACGCAAACATATTGAACGGATCATGGCTTTCATTTTTAGAATGGCTGGGTGAGCGCGGGTGGGGCTCGGTCTCTGAAGAGCAGATTAGCTCTCTCATGGATACACCTAAGATTCGCGCTGGAGATATTGTCATCGCAGCAGACTTTGGTGACACGCCCAGAGGAGTGTGTTCGGTTACAGTGAAGTCAAACAACGCAGTCGGGACATTTGCTGTGTTCATCCGTCGAAGCAGTTACATATGTAATGACTTGGTACACGGTGAATTTTCAATTCCTATTGACATTATTTTTTACTTGCTATATTGTATGTACCTCGCCACCATGGCCTTTTTTTGCCTTTACCTCCCTTATCTCACCTCATTTGCTCACATTGTATATAGACTTATTTTTCTACTGTATTATTGACTGTATGTTTGTTTATTCCATGTGTACCTCTGTGTTGCTGTATGTGTCGAACTGCTATGCTTTATCTCGGCCAGGTCGCAGTTGCAAATGAGAACTTGTTTCTCAACTAGCCTACCTGGTTAAATAAAGGTGAAATAAAATTTAAAAAATTAAAAAAATTAGAAGAGATCTCGTTTGTAAACTGGGTGAAGGGAACTTGCTGCCTAGATGGAGGAAAATACCTCATAACCCTGACTACTTTTCTGTGACACATATAGTGGAAGAGACGTGTTACATGATAAAGTTGCTGAAAGGGGCATGGTGGGGTTCATACTTCAGTTCCGAAAGGTCACCCGAGCACCGTGTAGTGATACAGCATCTACGAATGAAGGAAAAACTGTACGCCGACCCGGGTGCATTATATGGATGACGAGAGTTTGGGATACCTGTTCGAGATTGTAAATGCCAAGGGAAAGAAATTCAAGGTGACGTTTGATACGTTTGGGGTTTACGCTTGGGACAAGTGCATGCTTCTCCGAGATCACAAGTGTACTGTCCTACATCAGCATGGTGGATAAAGTCACCTTTGCAACTCGACCCGGTTCCACGATGCATGTGAACCCGAGCGTTGGGGATGAAGACATGAAAGGTCCACCGCGTGTCACAGAGGCGACAGAAATCTGTAGATTACTACAGATGGAAGTTGGTAGCATTTGTAATCACTGTTCTATCCCTGTTTCACTATGTCATTTGTCCTTGTGTTGTCGTCATCAATGTCCATATCAATACGTGAACAAAGACAATGTAATTCTGAAACCGAATCATCATTCACCTTTATTGATAGAGTACATTACAAGCGTTCACTTTGTCAAAGAATCGTTCAATGAATCCATACCCAAACCGTCCCTGTCCACAACCAGGGAAGCAGGGGCAGCATTTCCAAAGAACATAAACTTTATTGAGCCCAGAAAGGAATAAAACGGGATAACCTCCTCCCTACATTGGAACATCGTCATCCCACTGCTCTTCCTCGTCATCGGCCATGTACTTGAGAGAAAGACAAATAATCACATTACCAAGAGGCCATACACACAGGCAAAGTGTCATCACCTTATACATTTCCAGATCTACCATGTCATCTTCTGCATTGTTCAGCTGGGGAAGAGGAGGCAATGCTGGAGGTTGAGGACCTCCGGGGGCGACAGTGCACGCTCTTGTTGTACCACAGGGTTTTCAGGTCCCTCTCCGTTAGAGGATAGCATGTAATCACTCTCCTGAGATGTGTATTATATGCATGAGATAGAAATATCACATAGACATGGCATACTGTATAACAGTGCATGAAACGTGATCGAAATAGTAAATCACATGGCTCAGGGATGGCTCAGGGTTGGCTCAGGGTTATGGTGAATGGCTGTGGAGTGGAGATTAGAACCGTCAGAACCGTACAAGATAAAAGATTACGATTAGCATGTTGTATAAACATGGTGTGTGTAACGTAGGATATAATCATGTGTATCCTACCAGGCTGAGCTCGCTGTTGTCGGTTTCTATACCACTCTCCTCTGACATCATTACACGTGTGAAATGAACAATGAGTTGAGTCAAAGAAATACAGGTCTACAATTGGCTGGTAGAATGTGACACTTTCACTAGGTGTCACGATCAAACTCCTTCCCACGGTTAGTTTGGGTTAGGGTTAGGGTTAGGGTTAGGGTTTGGGTTTGGGTTTGGGTTTGGGTTTGGGTTTGGGTTTGGGTTAGGGTTAGGGTTAGGGTTAGGGTTAGGGTTTGGGTTTGGGTTTGGGTTTGGGTTAGGGTTAGGGTTTGGGTTAGGGTTTGGGATAATCGTACAAGCTATTCACTGTCGGGTAGACGTGGCTGATAGGGTGTCGAGATGGTGGCAGAGCGTCAACTCCACGTACATGGGTCTGTCCTTGGGTCCTATCATTACACCAACTCCGTTGTTGAAGACGAATCTCACGTTGACACGGTCCAGGTTTTCCTTCTCGGTTAGGGTTAGGGTTAGGGTTAGGGTTAGGGTTAGGGTTAGGGTTTGGGTTTGGGTTTGGGTTTGGGTTTGGGTTTGGGTTAGGGTTAGGGTTAGGGTTAGGGTTTGGGTTAGGGTTAGGGTTTGGGTTAGGGTTAGGGTTAGGGTTAGGCACAAGGGGTGCGGGTGCGTTTTTAAAATGAATACCCAAACGCTCATGAGGCTCATTTGCTCTTCTCTTCTCTCTCAAACTCTCTCTGTATCTACACTTTATGCCACTGAATCACTCTCGCAATTGTTAGGTTTATTGCATTCATCACATATCCCCCGGTTCGCAGAGTGAATTGGTAAAGTTGCTTGGCTAGACTGACTATTTAAAGTCTATCTGTTAAGGGAGACATATTCTATATTTCCCTCCCAGTGTGAACACTAACTTCAGCCTGTCACTACAAGTTGGAAATTAATGCAGATTGCTACTGCTCCTCTGTAACTCATCTGAGTGTAACAACTATCCTATGTGGTATATGAAACACTGCGCTGTACATGCCTTACATAGTAATGACAGAGAGACAGATGTAGGGATAGATACACATACTCAATGAAATGAGAGACACTGCCGTGTTCAGTAGACTGTTCTGTTATTTATTATGTATCCATTTTCATTGTCATAGTACATGCTGTACGGGCATGATTCAAGAGATGAGGCTCAGCTGTTGCTAGGTCGCGGTCAAGTCAATCTCGTGGGGTTGCTTGTTTCCAACGATGGTTGTTTGCTGTGTAACAGCATGAAGGCTCACTGAACGCGCCTATGGGTCCAAGGTCCAGGTCAAACATTTCCTTCCACTGGTGGATGTACTGTGATGACGATCATCTACTTTACTTTTAGGCTTCTCTTGTCATGACGTCTCTTGGCTTGTCTTTTCTTTCCCTTACTCTTGTCCTCTCCTCCCTGCAATTGACAGCTGATCATGATGCGTAGACGACTGGCTGCGCTGCTGTAAATTGTACGTGTGGGATAATCGTACAAGCTATTCACTGTCGGGTAGACGTGGCTGATAGGGCGTCGAGATGGTGGCAGCGTGTCAACTCCACGTACATGGGTCTGTCCTTGGGTCCTATCATTACACCAACTCCGTTGTTGAAGAGGGATCTCACGTTGACACGGTCCAGGTTTTCCTTCTCGTGATCTGTCAGGGTCCTATTCTTCAGGAGGAGGCAGTCGTACCAAGCGGCCATTGCGTTAGTCGATTCGGTGGGATCCGGGGGTAGATGGTTACTAGGGAGAAGAGGATAGGAGGTCTGTTTCGGTTATTCGAGGGGTTTGGTGAGAATGCTGAGCGAGTTGCTGTCAGAGTGACTGACTGGGCAGAGTTTCCTGCGCTGAGATAAAGTTTCCCCAGCTTCACGTTCTTCACTTCTTTTTGCCGTGAGTATGACTTCTGGGCCTAAACCATGAGACGGTTTGCTGAGCAAGCTGTTTGTAAAAACTGGGATGTGACGGGAGAGGAGCGCTCAGTGACACGCGCTCTCGAGCTTAACCTTTATATACTTCCTCATGTGGTCCCGGTGACCCTCTTATAGACATCTAGATATTGCGGGCTCTATCTGGTGTAGCTTCCATCCGAACCTTTCGGTGTCGGCTGCAACCCACGTCCAATATGACAAGCCTGCCTCCCTTGTTGTTTCTGGTTGTTTTCTTCTTGGTGTTGTTCTTTTGTTCTCAACTCGATCCTCGCTCCGTACCCAGTCATGTCGGTGGTGTCGTGGACGAGTCTGATATAAAGAGCCTGAACGGTGATGTGCACTACACTGTGCACAGGAGTAGTCAGCTTCATAGGAAGGGTGATTGTAGTGGGAAGTTACCGAGAGAACACTTATCTATCTCTGAAGCACACATAGTCCTCTCACACTCTCACAACCCCTGTTTTGACTGTATGTCTCTCTGATTACATTGTTCATCACAACCATGTTGGTTTCAGACTCGGGAAACCATTCATTCTGCTCCTCATATTCCACTGCTGACTCCACTGATAGTCTTGATATGATTCTTTTCTCATTTCTGTGGTACCCATTTGTCATTATGAAAGTAATAATGCGTATCTCTTTCATTCGCTAGATGCCTGGTGGGCTGCTGCATTTACCCTTTCTTCAAGAATGAGTGTCTGGACACAGTCTACCACTGCCATATCTGCAACTCTTCGTTGGTTGTGAAGAAGAGAAGTGTAGAAGCCATATGGTCCGGACAACTGTACGGTTTCATATAAACCTAAACCTGTGAATTCTTTCTATGTTCCTATTCATATTATTTTCTGTTGAACGTGTGTCAATAAAGAGACACCAGACTTCGAGAAATTGGTTCCTTGTCATTTATTCACATGTTGATCCACGACACACACACATCTATATCGCTGTGACAAGTGAGAAAACACATAAGGGGGATCGCCCAATCACACAGGAGCCTATTCTGCTATCTGGACCATTGTTGTCTTGTTGTGTCCAGTGTATTATTCAGTTTGAAGAACTAATAGCAAAGCCAAAACACACTCAGGGTTCCTTGATAATTATAATAATAGCCATAACAATTAGCCAAGTTCTCAGGAGACCCGCAGGCTGTCAGCCTGTAGGGCATGCGGTTCGGGTGCGTTCCAGCTCTAGGCTCCCTTTGTTTCTCAGCTCAGGCGGCGGAGACGTCAGAGAGAGGCTCGAGTTCCTTACATGAAGCTGGATTATGAATTGTAAGGGTTGATGCTTCTGCTCATGTAGTCTCGAGCTGAGGAGGGTGAGGGTCACAGCCTCCGGGATGTCTCTCTGAACATCAACCGAGATTCTTTCATGCTTCCCCTTTAGCACGGTTGACGTCAGCACCATGGTCACCACGTACATGATGTAGATTATGATGTTGAACACGGCGATAGCGCACTCCATGTTATGCGCGTAACTGATCAGAGGTCGCTACAGCAACTCCATGCAGCCCGCGATCACAGCCATGAACAGCTCATCATGATGAGGCACGTCAGCACGGTCCTGGTGCTCTTGGTGGACTCCGGACTACCTATAGGAGCCATGAACAGCTCATCATGATGAGGCACGTCAGCATGGTCCTGGTGCTCTTGGTGGACTCCGGACCCCTGTAGGAGCCATGAACAGCTCATCATGATGAGGCACGTCAGCACGGTCCTGGTGCTCTTGGTGGACTCCGGACCCCTGTTGGAGCTCTCGGTGTCGTCCATTTTCCATTTGCTCTTGGAGGCGAAGTAGCTATGCTCACGACCATGGCCAGGCACCCGAGTGTGATGAGGACTGGATGTAGGCATACTCGTAGTCGGGCCTGCCCTCATACTCGGCGTGGAGTCTGCATCCAACATGTCCTCGTACTTGTTGTTGATGAAGTACAGAATGTTGTTGGGGATGGTAAGAAACCCCACGATGAGAGAGGTGATAACAGTGATGGAGGCTCCCAGCTTGCTCCTGAAACGGGCCGCGCTCAGGATGGTGCCGTTAGGGACGGCTGACATTCGGCTGTTAATAACCTCTACTTCATCACCATCCCTGATCTGGGAGCATCCTCATCAGTAAAAAAGCTGACTAGCATAGCGCCGCATAGCGGCAATCAACTCGGAACTGCCCGGGGTCACTCTGACCTGCCGAGACAACGGGAGGGTTAAACTAATAACACACAAACAATTATACATTGTCATGTCTTTGTTGAACACAACATGTAAACATTCACAATGCAGGGTGGGAAAAGTATGTGAAGACCTGCACAACAGTCAGGACAACAGTCAATGTTGGACTGTTCCTCTTTACAAAACTGTTTCAGGTCAGCAATATTCTTGGGATGTCTGGTATGAACTGCTCTCTTGAGGTCATGCCACAGCATCTCAATCGGGATGAGGTCAGGACTCTGACAGGGCCACTCCAGAAGGCGTATTTTTTTCTGTTGTTGCCATTCTGTTGTTGATTTACTTCTGTGTTTTGGATCGTTGTCCTGTTACAACACTCAACTTCTGTTGTGCTTCAATTGGTGTACAGATAGCCTTACTTTCTCTTGCAAAATGTCTTGATAAACTTGGGAATTCATTTTATCCGTCGATGATCGCAAGCTGTCCAGGCCCTGAGGCAGCAAATCAGCCCCAAAAACCATGATGCTCCCTCCACCATACTTTACAGTTGGGATGAGGTTTTGATGTTGGTGTGCTGTGCTTTTTTTCTCCACACATAGTGTTGTGTGCTCCTTCCAAACAACTCAACTTTAGTTTCATCTGTCCACAGAATAGTTTGCCAGTAGCTCTGTGTAACATCCAGATGCTCTTTTGCGACGTTCAGCCGTACAGCAATGTTTTTTTTGGACAGTACTGGTTTCTTCCGTGGTGTCCTCCCATGAACACCATTCTTCTTTAGTGTTTTACGTATGGTAGACTCGTCAACAGAGATGTTATCATGTTCCAGAGATTTCTTTAAGTCTTTAGCTGACCTCATTGAGCATTCTGCACTGTGGTCTTGCAGTCATCTTTGCAGGACGGTCACTCCTAGGGAGAGTAGTAACAGTGATAAACTTTCTCCATTTATAGACAATTTGTCTTACCATGGACTGATGAACCTCAAGGCTTTTAGAGATACTTTTGTAACGCTTTTCTTAATCATTTCTGAGATCTCTTTTGTTGGGGGCATGGTTCTCATCAGGCAACGCTTATTGTGAATAGCAAACTCACATTTTGTGAGTGTTTTTTATAAGGCAGGGCAGCTCTAACCAACATGTCCAATCTCGTCTCAATGATTGTACTCCAGGTTAGCTGACTCCTGACTCCAATAAGCTTTTTGGAGAAGTCATTAGCCTCGGGGTTCACATACTTTTCCCAACCAACTGTGCGACTGTTTAAATGATGTATTCAATATAGACAAGAAACATACTAATGGGCGTGTTACTAGTTTAAGCAGACTGTGTTTGTCTGTTGTTGTGACCTAGATGAAGAGCAGATCTAAATTTATGACCAATTTATGTAGAAATCCAGATAATACCAAAGGGTTCACACACTTTCTCTTGCCGCTGTGTATACAAATCACATGTGGCTCATTTGGTATGAGCGTTGTGCGAGCAAAGCCAAGGTTAAATTCCCGCAGGCATCACATCACATACACACACTAAAATCTATGCACTCACTGAACTACAGGGGTAAATCACTCTGGATAAAAGCCTCCACTAAGTGGCATATATTATGAATAATTTCCTATTGACAGCTATGTATATTGACGAGATGTCTGTATGATTTATTATAATATATTCTCTAGATCCCTGAACACTTCCACAGGGTTTAGGCAGAATGTTCAATAGTGACGAACACTTCCACAGGGTTAGGCAGAATGTTTAACAGTGAAGAACACATCCACAGGGTTAGGCAGAATGTTCAACAGTGAAGAACACTTCCACAGGGTTTAGGCAGAATGTTCAACAGTGATGAACACTTCCACAGGGTTTAGGCAGAATGTTCAACAGTGACGAACACTTCCACAGGGTTAGGCAGAATGTTCAACAGTGAAGTACACATCCACAGGGTTTAGGCAGAATGTTCAACAGTGAAGAACAGTTATGTCTACTGGGAGTCCAACTTGGAGTGAGTGGGGAGGAGGAGAGGAGAGGAGAGCAGAGGAGAGGAGAGGACCTCTTTGTTTGGAATAAAGAAGGACATGCTTAATACATTGAGACTCAGGATATGCTAAATAAGAATATAATATATAAGGATATACAATATCAGGATTTACTAGGATATACTATATAAGGATGTAATATATTAGGATATACAATATAAGGATATACTATATCAGGATATACTAGGATATACTATATAAGGATATACTATATCAGGATATACAATATAAGGATATATTATATCAGGATATACTAGGATATACTATATAAGAATATGCTATATCAGGATAGACTAGGATACACTACATAAGGATATACTATATCAGGATATACTATATAGGGATATACTATATCAGGATATACTATATCAGGATATACTAGGATATACTATATAAGGATATACTATATCGGGATATACTAGGATACACTACATAAGGATATACTATATCAGGATATACAATATAAGTGTATACTATATCAGGATATACTATATCAAGATATACTATATCGTGATATACTAGGATATACTATATAAGGATATACTATGATGCACTACATAAGGATATACTATATCAGGATATACTAATAGGATATACTATATCAGGACATACTATATCAGGATAAATTAGGATCTACTATATAAGGATATAATATATCAGGATATACTATATAAGGATATACTATATGAAGATATACTTTTACATGATATACTATATAAATATATTATGTATCAGGATATACTATATAAGAAAATTGTATATAAGGATATACTATATAAAGATATATCAGAATTTACTATATACATATATACTGTATCGGGATATACTCTGTATAGATATACTGTATCAGGATAGACTATATCAGAATATACTATATAAGGATATGCTTTATAAGGATATAATATATCAGGATATGCTAGGTAATTATTTACTATATCAGGATATACTATATAAGGATATGCTTTATAAGGATATACTATATAAGGATATGCTTTATAAGGATATAATATATCAGGATATGCTAGGTAATTATTTACTATATCAGGATATACTATATCAGGATATACTATATCAGGATATACTATATAAGGATATACTATATCAGGATATACTATATAAGGATATACTATATAAGGATATACTATATCAGGATATACTATATAAGGATATACTATATAAGGATATGCTTTATAAGGATATACTATATCAGGATATGCTAGGTAATTATTTACTATATCAGGATATACTATATAAGGATATACTATATAAGGATATGCTTTATAAGGATATAATATATCAGGATATGCTAGGTAATTATTTACTATATCAGGATATACTATATCAGGATATACTATATAAGGATATGCTTTATAAGGATATAATATATCAGGATATGCTAGGTAATTATTTACTATATCAGGATATACTATATAAGGATATGCTTTATAAGGATATACTATATAAGGATATGCTTTATAAGGATATAATATATCAGGATATGCTAGGTAATTATTTACTATATCAGGATATACTATATAAGGATATACTATATCAGGATATACTATATAAGGATTTACTATATAAGGATATGCTTTATAAGGATATAATATATCAGGATATGCTAGGTAATTATTTACTATATCAGGATATACTATATAAGGATATACTATATCAGGATATACTATATAAGGATATACTATATAAGGATATACTATATCAGGATATACTATATCAGGATATACTATATAAGGATATACTATATCAGGATATGCTATATAAGGATATACTATATCAGGATATGCTATATAAGGATATAATATATCAGGATATGCTATATAAGGATATACTATATCAGGATATGCTATATAAGGATATAATATATCAGGATGTACACCTGACACTCATTCTATGGTTTATAAGTGTTTCTCCTGACATTTCACATGTAGGCAACATTGTTCCTTTATCCTTCGTTCCCAACAGATATAAAGCAATGAACGTGAATATGGTCTATATCTAGAATAAAAAATAAAAAAATGATATTTCTTTAAGAACGGAATTAAAATGTAATATAACCACTAGCTTTTAGCTAGGCCACTCATTATTCCTAGCTATTTAAATATGCAGACATTTAATTTAAACACAAAAAAAACCGCACATCTCAAATGGCAGCCTATTCCCTCTGTAGTGTACTTATTTTGACCAGGGCCCCCATAGGGAATAGGGTGCCATTTGGGACATCTTCTAAAACTCTGAGACGAAGTTCCTCTCTTTAAAAAAATAAATAAATGGTTCTAGTAGCTAGTGCTGGCAGGGCCATTTTTCATGTTCTAATTATACGTTGGGTTATTATTGGCCATGAGGAGATAAGTGATGAAAAAGACTTGTGTTGATGGAAATACTGTGCTAAAGAAATTATGAACATGTATGCTCCTCTGCTATGCTGACGGTACTATTTCAGTAAGGATTCGGCTAATTCATTATGAAAATATCATTTCAGTATGAAGACCAGGCCTCCCAGAATATCTACAGGCGGTGGCAGGTATTCCACTAACATATATCCGTTCTTATGAAATATTACTCAAAGGCTGACTAACCAGTAAAACATTTGATATTTTACGTCTGTGCGCGTGCTAGTATAATGCCCCCCTCCCCCCCCCCTCTCCCTTAGGTCCAATGGACTTGAATGATGAGGTCCCTCACCCCATGAGGACCAATGGACTTGAATGATGAGGTCCCTCACCCCCATGAGGACCAATGGACTTGAATGATGAGGTCCCTCACCCTGTGAGGACCAATGGACCTGAACGATGAGGTCCCTCACCCCATCATGACCAATGGACTTGAACAGTGAGGTCCCTCACCCCATGAGGACCAATGGACTTGAATGATGACGTCCCTCACCCCCATGAGGACCAATGGACTTGAATGATGAGGTCCCTCACCTCGTGAGGACCAACGGACTTGAACGATGAGGTCCCTCACCCCGTGAGGACCAACGGACTTGAACGATGAGGTCACTAATCAAACCAAGTTGATAAGCCCTGGATAGCAGTAATAGCCACACAGCAACACCATTCATTTAGTTCATTTATTCAGCCCAAGACTCTACGTGAAACTGTCATGGACATCCGTGGAATTCAGGTCAAATCAGTAGCTCCCTTTATTCTGACTATATCTGGTCCAATGATGTATATATGTATACACCCGATGACTGATAGGGGGCGCTGTGTTGAAGACACCTGCCTCCATCTTGGCTCTCCCCGCTATTGCACGTATCCTAGTGGTTAGAACATTGAGCTAGTAACCAGAAGGTTGCTGGATTGAATCCCCAGGGTACACATCTGTCGTTCTGCTCCGGAGCGAGACAGTTATGGATGTTGAATAAAACAGCACACCAATCACTGCTCTGATTCAGAGAGGTTAAATGTGGAAGACACATTTCAGTTGAATACATTCCCAACTGACTAGGTATCCCCGTTTGTATATACTACGTATATAGAAGTGTATTTATTAATGTTTTCAATTGTTTCTGGCACATTTATTATATTACAGACACCTTAATACAAACATTTAAATTATATTATGTGAGATAAAAATACAAATAAAAAATGAAAAAGATATAAAAACATTTTCCTTAAAGTATATATATATATATATATATAGGTTAGTGATACTACCTTCCCCAATAAAAAAAAACAAGTATGTAATTTTCTCCTTGAAACATTTAATTTAAATATTGTCGAAATCCATGAATTCCTGTGGAGGACTGATCCTCCTGGGGAGAGCCAACATGGCCGACCGGTGGCTTCAAAGCCTCTCATTGGCCCAATACATAGCATCAGCAATCCAGGGTTTATATACATCATTGATGTAGTCCCCAATGGTCAACTAGCATGAAATACAACACAACAATGGCAAATGGCACCCTGTTCCCTATATAGTGCACTACTTTTCACCAGAGTCCTATGGCACCCTGTTCCCTAAATAGTGCACTACTTTTCACCAGAGTCCTATGGCACCCTGTTCCCTAAATAGTGCACTACTTTTCACCAGAGTCCTATGGCACCCTGTTCCCTAAATAGTGCACTACTTTTCACCAGAGTCCTATGGCACCCTATTCACTAAATAGTGCACTACTTTTCACCAGAGTCCTATGGCACCCTGTTCCCTAAATAGTGCACTACTTTTCACCAGAGCCCTATGGCACCCTGTTCCCTAAATAGTGCACTACTTTTCACCAGAGCCCTATGGCTTGGCAACCTCAATGGGCCCTGGTCAAAAGTAGTGTATTATATAGGGAATAAGGTGTCATTTGTGACTGACAGAGGCCCATAGGGATCTGGTCAAAAGTAGTGCACTATTTAAGGAATAGGGTGCCATTTGTGACTCAAACCCATGACAACACCGTGTGTTGGTAGTTAGCCAGGGGAACCTTTGCGGTGAGACTATGTAAACTACGTCAAATCTAATGCTAATTTAAAACAAGGACATCGTAAGGCTGATGGTGATGGCTTTGTCAGGAATTAGCAATGCTTTGTACTTTATCAACCTCGCTGGAGCGTTATTAGATAAAGACACACACGCACACGCGCGCACACACACACACACACACACACACACACACATTTAAACACAGATACACACACACACACACACACACGTTTAAACACAGATACACACACACGTTTAAACACAGACACACACATATGTTTAAACACAGATACAAACACACACACACACGTTTAAACACAGATACACACAGATACACACACACACACACTCACACACATGTTTAAACACAGATACACACACACACACACATTTGTTTAAACACAGATACACAGACACACACACATGTTTAAACACAGATACACCATTATTAGATCAAACAGTAACACCTTCATGGAGAAGATATCGAGGTGAGATCCGCCCGTCCATCACTGTGGAGAACATTTAGTTCGAAGGGACTACATTTCTGGAGGTCGGGCTCGTGGTAACGACTGGAGTGGAACGGTATCAAATACATCAAACACATGGTTTCCATGGTTTCCATGTGTTTGATGCCATTCCATTCCCTCCTTTCCAAACACACTACGTCAGCCCCTCAGCAGCCTCCACTGATTTCGTCCCTAGGGTTGGCCTAAAACACAACCCTGCCCTGCAGGAGATAGAGGCACTGTGTGTCTGTGTCTGTGTCTGTGAGTGTGTGTGTGTGTCTGTGTCTGTGTGTGTGCGTCTGTGTGTGTCTGTGTGTGTGTGTGTGTGTGTGTGTGTGTGTCAGTGTGTGTGTGTTGTGTTTATGTGCATGTGGGCATGTGACCCGCTGCTCACGCACTGTGTCAGACATTTGGGCTCGAGTTTGGCACACACACACACACACACACACACACACACACACACACACACACACACACACACACACACACACACACACACACACACACACACACACACACACACACACACACACACACACACACCTGCCAGCTCCATTCACGGGAGTAATTCAAATGATACAGTGCTGGCTTCTTCAGGGGGGAGAAATGGAGACGGGGACACACCTTCGGGTGAGTTTGGCATGTCTGTGTGTGACTGTGTGTGTCTCCGTGCCAAAACGCAATCCCAAAGGCCTGACGAAGTGACATTGAGCAGCAGGTCAGAATCTGTCCAGGAGGGTTTCCTCTAGGGTCATCCGCCAACTCCCTGACCACACACACACACACACACACACTCCCTAACCATACACACACTCCCTGACCACACACACACACACTCCCTAACCATACACACATTCCCTAACCATACACACACTCCCTGACAACACACACTCCCTGACAACACACACTCCCTGACAACACACACTCCCTGACAACACACACTCCCTAACCATACACACACTCCCTGACCACACACACACACTCCCTAACCATACACACACTCCCTAACCATACACACACTCCCTGACCACACACACACACTCCCTGACCACACACACACTCCCTGACCACACACACACACACTCCCTGACCACACACACACTCCCTGACCACACACACACACACTCCCTGACCACACACACATAGACACACACACACACTCCCTGACCACACACACAGCTAACGTCTGTCGCTACAGAACACAGCAGAAAGGCGACAATCTGAATCTGACAGAAACAAAGCCAAAGTGTCCTGGATGGTAAATGTGATGCATTTCCATTGAGACCTGTGTTTTACACAAAACAATTTGGGCCTGCTTATGTTTGAAACGTAATGTTTATGACTGAAATGTAAAGGCAAGTATTTACTGATAAATGGGATTAATTTCAAATGAGATTACCCAACACATTGAAACTTTTAGCTTCTGTTTCAGACATATTTGATGACCCCCCCCCCCCCACCCACCACCACCCCCCCCTCTCCATTTACTGTCTATAACTGAAGTGTTCAACAGTGTAACTCACTAACTTGGACTGCGTGCCAAATGGCCCCCTATTCCCTAAATAGAGATACTATTCCCTACATAGAGCTAGTTGTGACCAGGGCCCATAGGGCTCAAAAGCATAACAAGGGAGCCATTTGGAACATAGATGTGGATTTGTCCTGAGGTGACGCAGTAGGAGTTACTACCAGCAGTTTTAATGTGTATTTTGACAGAGGGTATGATTTATATTATCAGCAATGGATTCTATGTTCTGCTTTCGAGGGAAATCTGTCATTTTCTCACGAGCATTTGAGCTCGCATTTCACACCCATGAGTGTCATTGGAATATAAAGTGGGAAATAGATACATTCAAACGGAGAAATCCTTGAGGAGGTTTTTTTAGAGAAAAAAAAGTAATTTAATTAATGGATTATTTGAACCGTTAAACAGACAGGCTTATCCTGGCAACATTATTTAAATTCCCTCCATTGCCCGTGAAAAAAAATAGGCAAGAAAAAAATCACGCAAAAAGACACGTGTTAACACGTCTGAACAAATCACATGTGACAAATTTCACGTGTGAAATATATTTATTTGTGTATTGTACGTATTTGTACATATTACATTTTCACTCGGTTTTCGGACACGTGACGTTCCGCATACATTTTCACATGAACAAATCAACTGGAAAAAATGTGACGTGGGAATAAAGAGAGTTTTCTGACACGTGAGAAGTTTCACACATTAATGTTTCCAAGACATTTCACATACGATATTATACATTTAAAATGTGTGGGGGATTAGAACTCAGGTCTCCCACAAGAGAAGCCAACGTCTTGACCATTCGACCTAGAGGGCCACAACACAACACAAATAAATAATCATAACATTTAAACTATATAAATATAAATATATTTACCATAATAAGACTCATAAATATTTAAAAAGAAAGTAACAAAGACAAATAGAAACAAATAAAAGTATATAAATACAAATAAAAAAAGAGAATACAATTATTACACTATTACAATATTGCGAACAAAAACACACAAATAAAAGTCCTATATCACACAAATACACAAATAGAATAACATACTTATAAAGAAGAGAACCTGATTATTACACCATTGCACTTCAAAGAAGAAACACACAAACTAAATTGCACAACCAATTGCATTAGTACTGTACAAAGTTAAAGGTTCGCTATTTGATAGATTCCCCCGCTCCCTCTACCTCGGGCTTCCGGTGGGGAGACCTGAGGTCAACATACCCCCGTCCCCCTCCCATCTCGTACTTCTGAGTGGAAGACCTTCCCAGGCAGTAGCCTGCCTAGCTCACAAACTAGAATCAGGGCGCCCACTCCGACAAGGTTAATTGACCCACAGTCAAACACGGTGACATGATATCATTGACGTGACGTACAAATGTCACCGTTCAGATTTGTATCATTTTTTTGTGTGAGTGCCCCATGCTGCCCCCGGCAAAATGCTGCCCTGGGAGGCTGCCATGTCGCCTCTGCCTAAATCAGCCACTGGCTACACTATCACAAGTGCATTTTAATAACTACGGCTGTTAAATTATAAAAAAAATATATATATATCTTGGTAATCGCTGGATTTTCTGTGATTAATCACGATTAATCATAATTTTTTCAAATTAATCTGCAATTTTATATATATTTTTTTACAAAAAGCATTACAATAACACTGGCGTTTTGATTTTGTCCAAAGTAACAAAATCAGGAAAATTGAAAAAAACATTAACCTCAAATTTTCTTGGTAACTTGATGTTGTTTTATCTGTACAGATGACGCTTAGAGAAAATGTGATTACGTTTTTTGTTTTTTGTATTAACTCTTACAGCACTTATTTGAACAGGATGAATAAGGAGACTTTCCACTGGGCTTCTTCCAACGCTCACTGACCAACGAAGAAGAAGCGAGTGGAAACTTTACTACTGCAACATGAAAACACTACCTGTGCACATGTGAGGAGAATAACACTATTTCACCACCACATGGAGAATAACACTATTTCACCACCACATGGAGAATAACACTATTTCACCACCACATGGAGAATAACACTATTTCACCACCACATGGAGAATAACACTATTTCACCACCACATGGAGAATAACACTATTTCACCACCACATGGAGAATAACACTATTTCACCACCACATGGAGAATAACACTATTACACCACCACATGGAGAATAACACTATTTCACCACCACATGGAGGAGAATAACACTATTACACCACCACATGGAGAATAACACTATTTCACCACCACATGGAGAATAACACTATTTCACCACCACATGGAGAATAACACTATTTCACCACCACATGGAGAATAACACTATTACACCACCCCATGGAGAATAACACTATTACACCACCACATGAGAGGAGAATAACACTATTACACCACCACATGGAGAATAACACTATTTCACCACCACATGGAGAATAACACTATTTCACCACCACATGGAGAATAACACTATTTCACCACCACATGAGAGGAGAATAACACTATTTCACCACCACATGGAGAATAACACTATTTCACCACCACATGGAGAATAACACTATTACACCACCCCATGGAGAATAACACTATTACACCACCACATGAGAGGAGAATAACACTATTTCACCACCACATGGAGAATAACACTATTTCACCACCACATGAGAGGAGAATAACACTATTTCACCACCACATGGAGAATAACACTATTTCACCACCACATGGAGAATAACACTATTTCACCACCACATGGAGAATAACACTATTTCACCACCACATGGAGAATAACACTATTTCACCACCACATGGAGAATAACACTATTTCACCACCACATGGAGAATAACACTATTTCACCACCACATGGAGAATAACACTATTTCACCACCACATGGAGAATAACACTATTTCACCACCACATGGAGAATAACACTATTACACCACCACATGGAGAATAACACTATTTCACCACCACATGAGAGGAGAATAACACTATTTCACCACCACATGGAGAATAACACTATTTCACCACCACATGGAGGAGAATAACACTATTACACCACCACATGGAGAATAACACTATTACACCACCACATGGAGGAGAATAACACTATTTCACCACCACATGGAGAATAACACTATTTCACCACCACATGGAGGAGAATAACACTATTTCACCACCACATGGAGAATAACACTATTTCACCACCACATGAGAGGAGAATAACACTATTTCACCACCACATGGAGAATAACACTATTTCACCACCACATGGAGAATAACACTATTTCACCACCACATGGAGAATAACACTATTTCACCACCACATGGAGGAGAATAACACTATTACACCACCACATGGAGAATAACACTATTTCACCACCACATGGAGAATAACACTATTACACCACCACATGGAGAATAACACTATTTCACCACCACATGGAGAATAACACTATTTCACCACCACATGGAGGAGAATAACACTATTACACCACCACATGGAGAACAACACTATTTCACCACCACATGGAGAATAACACTATTTCACCACCACATGGAGAATAACACTATTTCACCACCACATGAGAGGAGAATAACACTATTTCACCACCACATGGAGAATAACACTATTTCACCACCACATGGAGAACAACACTATTTCACCACCACATGGAGAATAACACTATTTCACCACCACATGGAGAATAACACTATTACACCACCACATGGAGAATAACACTATTTCACCACCACATGAGAGGAGAATAACACTATTTCACCACCACATGGAGAATAACACTATTTCACCACCACATGGAGGAGAATAACACTATTACACCACCACATGGAGAATAACACTATTACACCACCACATGGAGGAGAATAACACTATTTCACCACCACATGGAGAATAACACTATTTCACCACCACATGGAGGAGAATAACACTATTTCACCACCACATGGAGAATAACACTATTTCACCACCACATGGAGGAGAATAACACTATTTCACCACCACATGGAGAATAACACTATTACACCACCACATGGAGAATAACACTATTTCACCACCACATGGAGAATAACACTATTACACCACCACATGGAGGAGAATAACACTATTTCACCACCACATGGAGAATAACACTATTTCACCACCACATGGAGGAGAATAACACTATTTCACCACCACATGGAGAATAACACTATTTCACCACCACATGAGAGGAGAATAACACTATTTCACCACCACATGGAGAATAACACTATTTCACCACCACATGGAGGAGAATAACACTATTTCACCACCACATGGAGAATAACACTATTACACCACCACATGGAGAATAACACTATTTCACCACCACATGGAGAATAACACTATTTCACCACCACATGGAGAATAACACTATTTCACCACCACATGAGAGGAGAATAACACTATTTCACCACCACATGGAGAATAACACTATTTCACCACCACATGGAGAATAACACTATTTCACCACCACATGGAGAATAACACTATTACACCACCACATGGAGAATAACACTATTTCACCACCACATGAGAGGAGAATAACACTATTTCACCACCACATGGAGAATAACACTATTTCACCACCACATGGAGGAGAATAACACTATTTCAACACCACATGGAGAATAACACTATTTCACCACCACATGGAGAATAACACTATTACACCACCACATGGAGAATAACACTATTTCACCACCACATGGAGAATAACACTATTTCAACACCACATGGAGAATAACACTATTTCACCACCACATGTGAGGAGAACACTATTTCACCACCACATGGAGAATAACACTATTTCACCACCACATGGAGAATAACACTATTTCACCACCACATGGAGAATAACACTATTTCACCACCACATGGAGAATAACACTATTTCACCACCACATGGAGAATAACACTATTTCACCACCACATGGAGAATAACACTATTTCACCACCACATGGAGAATAACACTATTTCACCACCACATGGAGAATAACACTATTTCACCACCACATGGAGAATAACACTATTTCACCACCACATGGAGAATAACACTATTTCACCACCACATGGAGAATAACACTATTACACCACCACATGGAGAATAACACTATTTCACCACCACATGGAGAATAACACTATTACACCACCACATGGAGAATAACACTATTTCACCACCACATGGAGAATAACACTATTCACCACCACATGGAGAATAACACTATTTCACCACCACATGGAGGAGAATAACACTATTTCACCACCACATGGAGGAGAATAACACTATTTCACCACCACATGAGAGGAGAATAACACTATTTCACCACCACATGGAGAATAACACTATTTCACCACCACATGGAGAATAACACTATTTCACCACCACATGGAGAATAACACTATTTCACCACCACATGGAGAATAACACTATTTCACCACCACATGGAGAATAACACTATTTCACCACCACATGGAGAATAACACTATTTCACCACCACATGGAGAATAACACTATTTCACCACCACATGGAGAATAACACTATTTCACCACCACATGGAGAATAACACTATTACACCACCACATGGAGAATAACACTATTTCACCACCACATGGAGAATAACACTATTACACCACCACATGGAGAATAACACTATTTCACCACCACATGGAGAATAACACTATTCACCACCACATGGAGAATAACACTATTTCACCACCACATGGAGGAGAATAACACTATTTCACCACCACATGGAGGAGAATAACACTATTTCACCACCACATGAGAGGAGAATAACACTATTTCACCACCACATGGAGAATAACACTATTTCACCACCACATGGAGAATAACACTATTTCACCACCACATGGAGAATAACACTATTACACCACCACATGGAGAATAACACTATTTCACCACCACATGGAGAATAACACTATTTCACCACCACATGGAGAATAACACTATTTCACCACCACATGGAGAATAACACTATTTCACCACCACATGGAGAATAACACTATTTCACCACCACATGGAGAATAACACTATTTCACCACCACATGGAGAATAACACTATTTCACCACCACATGAGAGGAGAATAACACTATTTCACCACCACATGGAGAATAACACTATTTCACCACCACATGGAGAATAACACTATTTCACCACCACATGGAGAATAACACTATTTCACCACCACATGGAGAATAACACTATTACACCACCACATGGAGGAGAATAACACTATTACACCACCACATGGAGAATAACACTATTTCACCACCACATGGAGAATAACACTATTTCACCACCACATGAGAGGAGAATAACACTATTTCACCACCACATGGAGAATAACACTATTTCACCACCACATGGAGAATAACACTATTTCACCACCACATGGAGAATAACACTATTACACCACCACATGGAGAATAACACTATTTCACCACCACATGGAGAATAACACTATTTCACCACCACATGGAGAATAACACTATTTCACCACCACATGAGAGGAGAATAACACTATTTCACCACCACATGGAGAATAACACTATTTCACCACCACATGGAGGAGAATAACACTATTTCACCACCACATGGAGAATAACACTATTTCACCACCACATGAGAGGAGAATAACACTATTACACCACCACATGAGAGGAGAATAACACTATTACACCACCACATGAGAGGAGAATAACACTATTTCACCACCACATGGAGAATAACACTATTTCACCACCACATGGAGAATAACACTATTTCACCACCACATGGAGAATAACACTATTTCACCACCACATGGAGAATAACACTATTTCACCACCACATGGAGAATAACACTATTTCACCACCACATGGAGAATAACACTATTTCACCACCACATGGAGAATAACACTATTACACCACCACATGGAGAATAACACTATTTCACCACCACATGGAGAATAACACTATTACACCACCACATGGAGAATAACACTATTTCACCACCACATGGAGAATAACACTATTCACCACCACATGGAGAATAACACTATTTCACCACCACATGGAGGAGAATAACACTATTTCACCACCACATGGAGGAGAATAACACTATTTCACCACCACATGAGAGGAGAATAACACTATTTCACCACCACATGGAGAATAACACTATTTCACCACCACATGGAGAATAACACTATTTCACCACCACATGGAGAATAACACTATTACACCACCACATGGAGAATAACACTATTTCACCACCACATGGAGAATAACACTATTTCACCACCACATGGAGAATAACACTATTTCACCACCACATGGAGAATAACACTATTTCACCACCACATGGAGAATAACACTATTTCACCACCACATGGAGAATAACACTATTTCACCACCACATGGAGAATAACACTATTTCACCACCACATGAGAGGAGAATAACACTATTTCACCACCACATGGAGAATAACACTATTTCACCACCACATGGAGAATAACACTATTTCACCACCACATGGAGAATAACACTATTTCACCACCACATGGAGAATAACACTATTACACCACCACATGGAGGAGAATAACACTATTACACCACCACATGGAGAATAACACTATTTCACCACCACATGGAGAATAACACTATTTCACCACCACATGAGAGGAGAATAACACTATTTCACCACCACATGGAGAATAACACTATTTCACCACCACATGGAGAATAACACTATTTCACCACCACATGGAGAATAACACTATTACACCACCACATGGAGAATAACACTATTTCACCACCACATGGAGAATAACACTATTTCACCACCACATGGAGAATAACACTATTTCACCACCACATGAGAGGAGAATAACACTATTTCACCACCACATGGAGAATAACACTATTTCACCACCACATGGAGGAGAATAACACTATTTCACCACCACATGGAGAATAACACTATTTCACCACCACATGGAGAATAACACTATTTCACCACCACATGAGAGGAGAATAACACTATTTCACCACCACATGGAGAATAACACTATTTCACCACCACATGGAGAATAACACTATTTCACCACCACATGGAGAATAACACTATTTCACCACCACATGGAGAATAACACTATTACACCACCACATGGAGGAGAATAACACTATTACACCACCACATGGAGAATAACACTATTTCACCACCACATGGAGAATAACACTATTTCACCACCACATGAGAGGAGAATAACACTATTTCACCACCACATGGAGAATAACACTATTTCACCACCACATGGAGAATAACACTATTTCACCACCACATGGAGAATAACACTATTACACCACCACATGGAGAATAACACTATTTCACCACCACATGGAGAATAACACTATTTCACCACCACATGGAGAATAACACTATTTCACCACCACATGAGAGGAGAATAACACTATTTCACCACCACATGGAGAATAACACTATTTCACCACCACATGGAGGAGAATAACACTATTTCACCACCACATGGAGAATAACACTATTTCACCACCACATGGAGAATAACACTATTTCACCACCACATGAGAGGAGAATAACACTATTACACCACCACATGAGAGGAGAATAACACTATTTCACCACCACATGGAGAATAACACTATTACACCACCACATGGAGGAGAATAACACTATTTCACCACCACATGGAGAATAACACTATTACACCACCACATGGAGGAGAATAACACTATTACACCACCACATGGAGAATAACACTATTTCACCACCACATGGAGAATAACACTATTTCACCACCACATGGAGAATAACACTATTCACCACCACATGGAGAATAACACTATTTCACCACCACATGGAGAATAACACTATTTCACCACCACATGGAGAATAACACTATTTCACCACCACATGGAGAATAACACTATTTCACCACCACATGGAGAATAACACTATTTCACCACCACATGGAGAATAACACTATTTCACCACCACATGAGAGGAGAATAACACTATTACACCACCACATGGAGAATAACACTATTTCACCACCACATGGAGAATAACACTATTTCACCACCACATGGAGAATAACACTATTTCACCACCACATGGAGAATAACACTATTTCACCACCACATGAGAGGAGAATAACACTATTTCACCACCACATGGAGAATAACACTATTTCACCACCACATGGAGGAGAATAACACTATTTCACCACCACATGGAGAATAACACTATTTCACCACCACATGGAGAATAACACTATTTCACCACCACATGAGAGGAGAATAACACTATTACACCACCACATGAGAGGAGAATAACACTATTTCACCACCACATGGAGAATAACACTATTACACCACCACATGGAGGAGAATAACACTATTTCACCACCACATGGAGAATAACACTATTACACCACCACATGGAGGAGAATAACACTATTACACCACCACATGGAGAATAACACTATTTCACCACCACATGGAGAATAACACTATTTCACCACCACATGGAGAATAACACTATTCACCACCACATGGAGAATAACACTATTTCACCACCACATGGAGAATAACACTATTTCACCACCACATGGAGAATAACACTATTTCACCACCACATGAGAGGAGAATAACACTATTTCACCACCACATGGAGAATAACACTATTTCACCACCACATGGAGAATAACACTATTTCACCACCACATGGAGAATAACACTATTTCACCACCACATGGATAATAACACTATTTCACCACCACATGGAGAATAACACTATTTCACCACCACATGGAGAATAACACTATTTCACCACCACATGGAGAATAACACTATTTCACCACCACATGGAGAATAACACTATTTCACCACCACATGAGAGGAGAATAACACTATTTCACCACCACATGGAGAATAACACTATTTCACCACCACATGGAGAATAACACTATTTCACCACCACATGGAGAATAACACTATTTCACCACCACATGGAGAATAACACTATTTCACCACCACATGGAGAATAACACTATTTCACCACCACATGGAGAATAACACTATTGCACCACCACATGGAGAATAACACTATTTCACCACCACATGGAGAATAACACTATTTCACCACCACATGGAGAATAACACTATTTCACCACCACATGGAGAATAACACTATTTCACCACCACATGGAGAATAACACTATTTCACCACCACATGGAGAATAACACTATTGCACCACCACATGGAGAATAACACTATTTCACCACCACATGGAGAATAACACTATTTCACCACCACATGAGAGGAGAATAACACTATTTCACCACCACATGGAGAATAACACTATTTCACCACCACATGGAGAATAACACTATTTCACCACCACATGGAGAATAACACTATTTCACCACCACATGTGAACTTGTACTTCTTACATGTGAAACTGCAAATATGATTTTCACATGTTTTTGTTTTTTTTTGTAAGTGTGGAGTCTAACTTTAAACTGACAGGCTTATCCTGGTGACATTGTTTCAACCCCTGCCAGTGAAGTTTAGCTGAGGGTGGCTGACTCGTCATGAATTCACGAGTTGGCAGCAGTGTGTGTGTGTTCCTGTGTGTGTGTTCCTGTGTGTGTGTTCCTGTGTGTATATACTGTAGGCTTTGGCACGCATCTGTGTGTGCGTGTGTTTGTGTGTGTGTGTGTGCATGCTTTGGCGTGTGTGTGTGTGTGTGCATGCTTTGGCGTGTGTGTGTGTGTGTGTGTGTGTGTGTGTGTGTGTGTGTGTGTGTGTGTGTGTGTGTGTGTGTGTGTGTGTGTGTGTGTGTGTGTGTGTGTGTGTGTGTGTGTGTGTGTGTGTGTGTGTGTGTGTGTGTCTGAGTGCCAGTCAGAGTGCCAGTCATTCAGAATGTGGGCCAACCCAGCTTGCCCTGTTCAACACTGGCCAGTATGCACAAAGCAGACTAAATATACTGCAAGGTGAAACATAGCATGACTGTACCTAACACATCATGACGTTATTTTTCCAAACATAAAAATGTTGCACCCTAGCTTCAAGAGGTTACACAAATGTGGGTGCTTTTTTTCCGAAAAAAGTGGCAGATCAAGTTGCGGCTTGTTAAGGTGAATCCATTAATAAGAATCCTATTGTGTCAGCTAGACTTACAGAAATCTCCGGAACATGCTAACATCTCTGTTGATGAGTCTACAACACGTAAAAAAAAAAACTGAAGAAGAATGGTGTTCATGGGAGGACACAAAGGAAGAAGCCACTGTTGTCCAAAAAAATACATTACTGTACATCTGAGGTTCGCAAAAGAGCTCCTGGATGTTCCACAGAGCTATTGGCAAAATATTCTGTGGACAGATGAAACTAAAGTTGAGTTGTTTGGAAGGAACACACAACACTATGTGTGGAGAAAAAAAGCACAGCACACCAACATAAAGACCTCATCCCAACTGTAAAGTCTGGTGGAGGGAGCATAATGGTTTGGGGCTGCTTTGCTGCCTCAGGACCTGGACAGCTTGCTATCATCGACGGAAAAATGATTTCACAAGTTTATCAAGACATTTTGCAGGAGAAAGTAAAGCTATCTGTCCACCAATTGAAGCTCAACAGAAGTTGGGTGATGCAACAGGACAACGACCCAAAACACAGAAGTAAATCAACAACAGAAGGGCTTCAAGAAAATAAAATACGCATTCTGGAGTGGCCCTGTCAGAGTCCTGACCTCAACCTGATTGAGATGCTGTGGCATGAGCTCAAGAGCGCGGTTCACACCAGACATCCCAAGAATATTGCTGACCTGAAACAGTTTTGTAAAGAGTAATGGTCCAAAACGTATCCTGACTGTTGTGCAGGTCTGATCCGCAACTACAGAAAAATGTCATTCACTAGGTCCCCCCGTGTGGTTCTGGGATTTTTGCTCACCGTTCTTGTGATCATTTTGACCCCACGGGGTGAGATCTTGCGTGGAACCCCAGATCGAGGGAGATTATCAGTGGTCTTGTATATCTTCCATTTCCTAATAATTGCACCCACAGTTGATTTTTTCAAACCAAGCTGCTTACCTATTGCAGATTCAGTCTTCCCAGCCTGGTGCAGGTCTACAATTTTGTTTCTGGTGTCCTTTGACAGCTCTTTAGTCTTGGTCATAGTGGAGTTTGGAGTGTGACTGTTTGAGGTTGTGGACAGGTGTCTTTTATACTGATAACAAGTTCAAACAGGTGCCATTAATACAGGTAACGCGTGGAGGACAGAGGAGCCTCTTAAAGAAGAAGTTACAGGTCTGTGAGAGCCAGAAATCTTGCTTGTTTGTAGGTGACCAAATACTTATTTTCCACCATAATTTGCAAATAAATTCTTAAAAAATCCTACAATGTGATTTTCTGGATTTGTTTTTCTCATTTTGTCTGAGCCAGCTCGTCGGGCTTCCACACCCTAGCTGGCTCGAAAGGTTTTCTTGTCCCGGGATTGCTCGGCAGGCGCCCATCCCACATCAGGCCTCAGCCGGATCGCCATTTACAATGAAGGCCTACCAAAAGGTAAAAGGCCTCTTGCGGAGACGGGGGCCTGGGAAAAAAATATATAAATACAATATAAATATAGGACAAAACACACATCACAACAAGAGAGACAACACTACATAAAGAGAGACCTAAGACAACTACATAGCAAGGCAACAACACAAAAACAACATGGTAGCAACACAACATGGTAGCAACACAACATGGCAGCAACACAACATGACAACAACACAACATGGTAGCAACACAACATGGTAGCAACACAACATGACAACAACACAACATGGTAGCAACACAACATGGTAGCAACACAACATGGTAGCAACACAACATGGTAGAAACACAACATGGTAGCAACACAACATGACAACAACACAACATGGTAGCAACACAACATGGTAGCAACACAACATGATAGCAACACAACATGACAACAACATGGTAGCAACACAACATGGTAGAAACACAACAACAACATGGTAGCAACACAACGTGACAACAACATGGTAGCAACACAACATGGTAGCAACACAACATGGTAGAAACTACACATGACAAAAACATGGTAGCAACACAACATGACAACAACATGGTAGCAACACAACAACAACATGGTAGCAACACAACATGGTAACAACAGAATATGGTAGCAACACAAGGTGACAACAACATGGTAGCAGAACAACATGGTAGCAACACAACACGACAACAACATGGTAGCAACACAACATGACAACAACATGGTAGCAGAACAACATGACAACAACATGGTAGCAGAATCAACATGGTAGCAGCACAACACGACAACAACATGGTAGCAACACAACATGACAACAACATGGCAGCAACACAACATGACAACAACATGGTAGCAACACAACATGGTAACAACAGAATATGGTAGCAACACAACATGACAACAACATGGTAGCAACACAACATAGTGCACACTGCTGTTGACTAGGGCCCTAAAGGGAATGGCACCTTACTCCCTATGGACCCTGGTCTATAGAAGTGCACTATATAGGAAATAGGGTGCAATTTAAGATGCATCCCGTCTTTCTAAAGCCTTTTAAGCCATTATTGACCGACTGTCGTCTGGTCTTTTGTATGTGTTCTCTGCTTAAAAGTCTACAAGCTCCAAGCTTTCATACACCTGCCTGTCCGTCCGTCTGTCTGTCGTCTCTGTGTGTGGGGTCTATACTCAGACCAGAGAGAGGGAGAGAGAGAGAGAGAGAGAGGGAGAGAGAGGGCGAGGCAGAGAGAGGCAGAGAAATGGAGAGGCAGAGAGAGGGAGAGGGCAGAGAGAGACAGAGGCAGAGAGAGAGAGAGAGACAGAGAGAGGGAGAGGCAGAGAGAGGGAGAGGGCAGAGAGAGGGAGAGGCAGAGAGAGGGAGAGGGCATAGAGAGGGAGAGGCAGAGAGAGAGAGAGGCAGAGAGAGAGAGAGGCAGAGAGAGGGAGAGGCATAGAGAGGGAGGGGCAGAGAGAGGGAGAGGGCAGAGAGAGGGAGAGGGCAGAGAGAGGGAGAGGGTATAGAGAGACAGAGGCAGAGGCAGAGAGAGGGAGAGCGAGAGAGAGGGAGAGGCAGAGAGAGGGAGAAGGCAGAGAGAGGGAGAGGGTAGAGAGAGAGAGGCAGAGAGAGGGAGAGGCATAGAGAGGGAGAGGCATAGAGAGGGAGAGGCAGAGAGAGACAGAGGCAGAGAGAGGGAAAGGCAGGAGAGAGAGAGGCAGAGAGAGGGAGAGGCAGAGAGAGAGAGAGGCAGAGAGAAGGAGAGGCAGAGAGAGAGAGAGGCAGAGAGAGGGAGAGGCAGAGAGAGGGGGTTGAACACCCACACATTGAAACTGAACTAAATTACCACTCTCTCAGAGAACATTGACTCACTGCCTTCATCTTCACACTTTGTGACGTTACCTAACGCGGAAAGAAAGACTCAGTGTTACACAGCTACCACGCCAGTGAGTGGGTTCTTTAAAAAACAATACAACATTAAGCAGAAAGACTCAGTGTGGATGACAGCAGATTTCATCCTGTTGAAATCTGAAGTTGACAAGCTACAGAAACAAAGCAGCGATAAGTAACCAATAAACTGATTTAAAAAATACATTAGGATAACGTTGGCTAATGTTTTCTGTCAAATCTGTGAACTATGATTGAAGATTAAATGAGTAATGCAGCAGTGTCTGTTATATATATGGCAGGTTATATATATGGCAGGTTATATATATGGCAGGTTATATATATGGCAGGTTATATATATGGCAGGTTATATAAGGAGAGTGTTATATATATGGCAGGTTATATAAGGAGAGTGTTATATATATGGCAGGTTATATAAGGAGAGTGTTATATATATGGCATGTTATATAAGGAGAGTCTGTTATATATATGGCAGGTTATATAAGGAGAGTGTTATATATATGGCAGGTTATATAATGAGTGTCTGTTATATATATGGCAGGTTATATAATGAGTGTCTGTTATATATATGGCAGGTTATATAAGGAGAGTGTTATATATATATGGCAGGTAATATCAGGAGAGTCTGTTATATATATGGCAGGTTATATAAGGAGAGTGTTATATATATGGCAGGTTATATAATGAGAGTGTTATATATATGGCAGGTTATATAATGAGTGTCTGTTATATATATGGCAGGTTATATAATGAGTGTCTGTTATATATATGGCAGGTTATATAAGGAGAGTGTTATATATATATGGCAGGTAATATCAGGAGAGTCTGTTATATATATGGCAGGTTATATAAGGAGAGTGTTATATATATGGCAGGTTATATAATGAGTGTCTGTTATATATATGGCAGGTTATATAAGGAGAGTGTTATATATATGGCAGGTTATATAAGGAGAGTGTTATATATATGGCAGGTTATATAAGGAGAGTGTTATATATATGGCAGGTTATATAAGGAGAGTGTTATATATATGGCAGGTTATATAAGGAGAGTGTTATATATATGGCAGGTTATATATATGGCAGGTTATATAAGGAGAGTGTTATATATATGGCAGGTTATATATATGGCAGGTTATATATATGGCAGGTAATATCAGGAGAGTCTGTTATATATATGGCATGTTATATAAGGAGAGTCTGTTATATATATGGCATGTTATATAAGGAGAGTGTTATATATATGGCAGGTTATATAAGGAGAGTGTTATATATATGGCAGGTTATATAAGGAGAGTGTTATATATATGGCAGGTTATATAAGGAGAGTGTTATATATATGGCAGGTTATATAAGGAGAGTGTTATATATATGGCAGGTTATATCAGGAGAGTGTTATATATATGGCAGGTTATATAAGGAGAGTGTTATATATATGGCAGGTTATATAAGGAGAGTGTTATATATATGGCAGGTTATATATATGGCAGGTTATATAAGGAGAGTGTTATATATATGGCAGGTAATATCAGGAGAGTCTGTTATATATATGGCAGGTTATATATATGGCAGGTTATATATATGGCAGGTTATATATATGGCAGGTTATATATATGGCAGGTTATATATATGGCAGGTTATATAAGGAGAGTGTTATATATATGGCAGGTTATATATATGGCAGGTTATATAAGGAGAGTGTTATATATATGGCAGGTTATATATATGGCAGGTTATATATATGGCAGGTTATATATATGGCAGGTTATATAAGGAGAGTCTGTTATAAATATGGCAGGTTATATATATGGCAGGTTATATAAGGAGAGTGTTATATATATGGCCGGTTATATAAGGAGAGTGTTATATATATGGCAGGTTATATATATGGCAGGTTATATATATGGCAGGTTATATCAGGAGAGTCTGTTAAATATATTGCAGGTCATATAAGGAGAGTCTGTTATATATATGGCATGTTATATAAGGAGAGTGTTATATATATGGCAGGTTATATAAGGAGAGTGTTATATATATGGCAGGTTATATAAGGAGAGTGTTATATATATGGCAGGTTATATAAGGAGAGTCTGTTATATATATGGCATGTTATATAAGGAGAGTGTTATATATATGGCAGGTTATATAAGGAGAGTCTGTTATATATATGGCATGTTAAATATATGGCAGGTTATATAAGGAGAGTGTTATATATATGGCAGGTTATATAAGGAGAGTCTCATATATATGGCAGGTTATATAAGGAGAGTCTGTTATATATATGGCAGGTTATATAAGATGTGTCTGTTATATATATGGCATGTTATATAAGATGTGTCTGTTATATATATGGCAGGTTATATAAGGAGTGCCTGCTATATATATGGCAGGTTATATAAGGAGTGCCTGCTATATATATGGCAGGTTATATAAGGAGAGTGTTATATATATGGCAGGTAATATCAGGAGAGTGTTATATATATGGCAGGTTATATAAGGAGAGTGTTATATATATGGCAGGTTATATAATGAGTGTCTGTTATATATATGGCAGGTTATATAAGGAGAGTGTTATATATATGGCATGTTAAATATATGGCAGGTTATATAAGGAGAGTGTGTTATATATATGGCATGTTAAATATATGGCAGGTTATATAATGAGTGTCTGTTATATATATGGCAGGTTATATAAGGAGAGTGTTATATATATGGCATGTTAAATATATGGCAGGTTATATAAGGAGAGTGTGTTATATATATGGCATGTTAAATATATGGCAGGTTATATATATTGCATGTTATATAAGGAGAGTGTTATATATATGGCAGGTTATATAAGGAGAGTGTTATATATATGGCAGGTAATATAAGGAGAGTCTCATATATATGGCAGGTTATATAAGGAGAGTCTGTTATATATATGGCAGGTTATATATATGGCAGGTTATATATATTGCATGTTATATAAGGAGAGTGTTATATATATGGCAGGTTATATAAGGAGAGTGTTATATATATGGCAGGTAATATCAGGAGAGTCTGTTATATATATGGCAGGTTATATAAGGAGAGTGTTATGTATATGGCAGGTTATATATATGGCAGGTTATATAAGGAGTGTCTGTTATATATATGGCAGGTTATGTATTTGGCAGGTTATATAAGGAGAGTATGTTATATATATGGCAGGTTATATAAGGAGAGTCTGTTATATATATGGCAGGTTATATATATGGCAGGTTATATATATGGCAGGTTATGTATATGGCAGGTTATATAAGGAGAGTGTAATATATATGGCAGGTTATATAAGGAGAGTCTGTTATATATATTGCAGGTTATATATATGGCAGGTTATATATATGGCAGGTTATATCAGGAGAGTCTGTTATATATATTGCAGGTTATATATATGGCAGGTTATATATATGGCAGGTTATATATATGGCAGGTTATATAAGGAGAGTGTTATATATATGGCAGGTTATATAAGGAAAGTGTTATATATATGGCAGGTTATATAAGGAGAGTGTTATATATATGGCAGGTTATATAAGGAGAGTCTGTTATATATATGGCAGGTTATATAAGGAGAGTGTTATATATATGGCAGGTTATATAAGGAGAGTGTTATATATATGGCAGGTTATATAAGGAGAGTCTGTTATATATATGGCAGGTTATATAAGGAGAGTGTTATATATATGGCAGGTTATATAAGGAGAGTGTTATATATATGGCAGGTTATATAAGGAGAGTCTGTTATATATATGGCAGGTTATATAAGGAGAGTGTTATATATATGGCAGGTTATATAAGGAGAGTCTGTTATATATATGGCAGGTTATTTAATGAGTGTCTGTTATATATATGGCAGGTTATATATATGGCAGGTTATATAAGGAGAGTGTTATATATATGGCATGTTATATAAGGAGAGTGTTATATATATGGCAGGTTATATAAGGAGAGTCTGTTATATATATGGCAGGTTATTTAATGAGTGTCTGTTATATATATGGCAGGTTATATATATGGCAGGTTATATAAGGAGAGTGTTATATATATGGCAGGTTATATAAGGAGAGTCTGTTATATATATGGCAGGTTATATAAGATGTGTCTGTTAAATATATGGCATGTTATATAAGGAGAGTGTTATATATGTGGCAGGTTATATATATGGCAGGTTATATAAGGAGAGTCTGTTATATATATGGCATGTTAAATATATGGCAGGTTATATATATGGCAGGTTATATAAGGAGAGTGTTATATATATGGCAGGTTATATAAGGAGAGTCTGTTATATATATGGCAGGTTATATATATGGCAGGTTATATATATGGCAGGTTATATCAGGAGAGTCTGTTATATATATGGCAGGTTATATCAGGAGAGTGTTATATATATGGCAGGTTATATAAGGAGAGTGTTATATATATGGCAGGTCATATAAGGAGAGTGTTATATATATGGCAGGTTATATAAGGAGAGTGTTATATATATGGCAGGTTATATAAGGAGAGTCTGTTATATATATTGCAGGTTATATAAGAAGAGTGTTATATATATGGCAGGTTATATAAGGAGAGTGTAATATATATGGCAGGTTATATAATAAGAGTGTTATATATATGGCAGGTTATATAAGAAGAGTGTTATATATATGGCAGGTTATATAAGAAGAGTGTTATATATATGGCAGGTTATATAAGAAGAGTGCCTTAAAAATGCCTTAAAAATAACATTCCCAGTTCTGTCTAGCCATCATGGGCTACGCTGGCTACGCTTCATGATATTTACCATTGGTTGTTCTTCAATCAATCAATCAAATGTATTTCTCGAAGCCCTTTTTACATCAGCAGTTGTCACAAAGTGCTTTAGAGAATAAATGTTTCTGTCCGTGTGCCACATAACTGGGGTTGACAGTCTCACAGAGACCTGTGGCACCCATACATGTCTGTAAACGGTCCCGTGTGGCTCAGTTGGTAGAGCATGGCGCTTGCACCCCAGGGTTGTGGGTTCAATTCCCACGGGGGGACCAGGGTTCAATTCCCATGGGGGGACCAGGATGAATATGTATGAACTTTCCAATTTGTAAGTCGCTCTGGATAAGAGCGTCTGCTAAATGACTTAAATGTAAATGTAAATCCACCAACATTACCCTACATTAACATATGTAAAATAATAGTATTCTATTATTATATTATATTGACAAAACAGCCCATGCTGAGTCCCACCAGTCAAGATCATCCACTTAACAATGTAAACGAGACCAGTTAAACCTGCTTCAGCAACAATGACATGTTCTGGTGGGTGTTACATGAATAGAACATCAGTCTATGTAACGGTGGTGTTTCTGCTACCTCAAGTTGGTTCATGAACGCTAGTACAATCATGGAGACAGCAGACCATGCACCATGCCCCAGCTGGCGTACATATTCAGAGAAAATGGCTGCTGCAAAACAGTGCTACAGGGTCTCCTTTTCATATGTGAAGAATGGGGAGCGCACACTCTGATAATAGTGAGAGAAAATGGATGAGAGAGAGAGACAGGTGCACCTTCAGAAAGAGAGAGAGAGATAGAAAGAGCGAAAGAGACAGGAGAGGAAATGAGAGAGGTACACCTTCAGAAAAGGAGAGAGAGAAAGGAGGAGAGAGAGGGTAAGAACGGATGAGAGAGAAGGTAGGAAAGGAGAGAGAGAGAGGGAAGGAATAGAGGAGAGAGAGAGGGTAGGAACAGTGGAGAGAGAGAGGGAAGGAACAGAGGAGAGAGTGAGGGTAGGAAAGGAGGAGAGAGAGAGGGTAGGAAAGGAGTAGAGAGAAGGTAGGAAAGGAGGAGAGAGAGAGGGGGGAGGAGAGAGAGAGGGAAGGGGAGAGAGAAGGGAGGAAAGCAGGAGAGAGGAGAGGAAAGGAGGAGATAGAGAGAGAGGGGAGGAAAGGAGGAGAAAGAGAGAGAGGGGGAGGAGAGAGAGAGGGGAGGAAAGGAGGAGAGAAAGAGCGAGGAAGAAAGGACAGAGAGAGAGAGGAGGAAAGGAGGAGAGAAAGAGAGAGGAAGAAAGGAGGAGACAGAGTGGAGAGGAAAGGAGAGAGAGAGAGGAGAAATGCAGTAGAGGACAGAGAAAGGAGAGGATAAGAGGAGAGAGATGACCACCTTGAGCTGTTTCCTGGAGCAGGGAACATTCTTTTTAATAACACACACACACACACACACAAACACACACACACACACACACACACACACACACACACACACACACACACACACACACACACACACACACACACACACACACACACACACACACACACACACACACACACACACACACACACACACACACACACACACACACACACACACACTCACACACTCACACACACAGACACACCTGTAGCAGGTAGAAACATTGAGTAATAAGAACGGTTCACTAACTGACTCACCCACCTCTCTGTCAGGTGTATTATACAAGATGAAGCCGTGATACTGTAAAGTCTACTTGATCCGGTAGCTTGGATATTCTGCTGCTGCTGTCTTGACCCAATAGCCTTGGGTATTACTCAATATTACTGTTTTTAGCTTTCAGCAAAATACTATGTAAACGTATTATACCGTCCTATCAATTCAATGCATCCATTTTACAGTCTATAGCTGTCACATTGTTCAATACTCCAAACCAGTATATTTGCAGGTAACATCAAGACAGATTTTGCTACCACAGGAGGCCCAAAAGGAAGGCCCAACAGTTCTGAGGAAGGCCCAAAGGAAGGCCCAAAAGGAAGGCCCAACAGTTCTGAGGAAGGCCCAAAGGAAGACCCAACAGTTCTGAGGAATGCCCAAAGGAAGGCCCATCAGTTCTGAGGAAAAGACCCAAAGGAAGGCCCAAAAGTTCTGAGGAAGGCCCAAAAGTTCTGAGGAAGGCCCAAAAGTTCTGAGGAAGGCCCAAAGGAAGGCCCAAAAGTTCAAAGGAAGGCCCCACAAAAAAATTGTCAGAGACTCCAGTCACCAAATCATAGACGGTTCTCTGCTACCGCACGGCAAGCGGTACCGGAGCGCCAAGTCTAGGACCAAAAGGTTCCTTAACAGCTTCTACCCCCAAGCCAAAAGACTGCTGAACAATTATTTCCATTGAACCCCCCTCCTTTGTTTTTTACCTTGTTTATTATCAATTCATAGTCACTTCACCCCTGCCTACATGTACAAATTACCTTGACTAACCTGTACCCCCACAAATTGACTCGGTACCAGTACCCCCTGTATATAGCCTCATTACTCCCGGGTGGCGCAGTGGTCTAGGGCACTGCATCGCAGTGCTAGCTGTGCCACCAGAGTCTCTGGGTTCGCGCCCAGGCTGGGCTGGGTTCGCGCCCAGGCTCTGTCGCAGCTGGCCGCAACCGGGAGGTCCGTGGGGCGACGCACAATTGGCATAGCGTCGTCCGGGTTAGGGAGGGATTGGCCGGTAGGGATTTCCTTGTCTCAGTATGTAAAAAAATAAATAAATAAATGTAATAAAATGTATGCACTCTACTGTAAGTCGCTCTGGATAAGAGCGTCTGCTAAATGACAAAAAAATGTAATTATTGTTATTTTATTTATTACTTCATTTTATTAATTAAATGTTTTCTTAATTCTATTTTCTTAACCTTTTACGGGGGCAGCCCGACACCGGTACACTTATGACAACATCCAGCTCAAAGTGCAGGGCGCGAAATTCAAAATCTATTTTTTTTTTATATTTAACTTTCACACATTAACAAGTCCAAGACACCAGATGAAAGGTGCACATCTTGTGAATCAAGCCAACATGTCCGATTTTTTTTATGTTTTACAGGGAAGACAAAATATGTAAATCTATTAGCTAACCACGTTAGCAAAAGACACAACTTTTCTAACTCCATCAGTTTCTTACTCCATCAGGTGCTATCACAAATTCGACCAAATAAAGATATAAATAGCCACTAACCAAGAAACAACTTCATCAGATGACAGTCTGATAACATATTTATTGTATAGCATATGTTTTGTTCAAAAAATGTGCATATTTCATGTATAAACCATAGTTTACATTTCAGCTACAATCCGAAATTGCACTGAAAGCAGCCATAATATTTACAGACACCAACGTCAAATAGCTAATTACTCATCATAAAACATTTCTGAAAAATACATAGTCTGCAGCAATTGAAAGACAGGCATCTTGTGATTCCAAACAATATTTCCGATTTATTAAATGTTTTACAGCGAAAACAAAATGTATCGCTATATTAGCGTAGCTACAATAGACAGAAATAATTGGGCGCCCACGGCCAGTTCACATGCACGACAGATATATGAAATAACATCATAAAATGGGTCTTACTTTTGCTGATCTTTCATCAGAATGTTGAAGAACGTGTCCTCTGTCCATATGAGTCGTTGTTTCGATTCAGAATGGCAAATTTCCCTCTTCAATTAGCATTGGCACTAGCCGAGTGACATAAATTTCTCCAACGTAAACACAGTCAGAGGACGGAACACAGCAAAACTCCCGAATAAAGTTTCAACAATCTGATTAAACTATATTGAAAAAACATACATTACGATGATATGGTCACATGTATCAAAAGAAATTCGAGCCGGAGACGTTAGCCGTTCGTTACCAAGGCAAAACAGAAGTCAATCCAACTTCCTTCAGTGTACCGGAAGTGGACGGTCACGTCAAATAAATAGTTTTTTTCCCACCACAGAGTAAGATGAGCACAAAAATGTATTCTCTGACATCCTCTTTACACCAATAGGAAGGCGTATAGAGTGTCAGCAGACTCCTAAGTGTCAAGACCATGTATAGGCATCAAGTTGAAAAGGTCAGGAAAAGTGCTGCAGAAGGACTTCTGTTTCACTCAGAGAAATAATTCCAACTCTTTTAGAAACTAGAAAGTGTTTTCTATCCAAAAAGAATAATAATATTCATATTGTACGATCAAGATTTGAGTAGGAGGCCGTTTGAAATGGGCACGATTTCACTGGCTACTCAACACTTTGCCTTGCAGCCATAAGAAGTTTTAAGGGCTTGTAAGTAAGCATTTCACGGTAAGTTCTACACCTGTTGTATTCGGCGCATGTGACAGATAAACTTTGATTTGATAATGTCTCTCTCCGTTAACCTGTTAAAGCTGGGGGCGCTGTTGTCACTATTTATGGAAATCGTGTAATTTTTGAAACGGCTTCCTACAAACTTCTTGATCGTACAATATGCATATTATTATTATTATTGGATAGAAAACAGTCTATAGTTTCTATAGCCGTTGAAATTTTGTCTCTAAGTGGAACAGAACTCATTCTACAGCAATTTCCCTGACATGGAGTCAGATTTCACACATTTTAAGGTAGTTAATTTAAAGCGTTTTATAGCAATTTATATCCGTTTAGTGCGATTTTGGGACATTTATTTCTGAGCCACTGTGAATCTCTGGGTACCGTTCCAGTTCATGCCGAACGCAATGTGCATTTCTGCATGGCAAGAGGACAGCTTTCGACCAAAAGATGATTAGACCCAAGAAATGATTCTTTGACCAAGATTCTGATGGAAGAACAGCTCAAAGTAGGAACAATTTATTATGATAAATCGTGTTTCTGTCGAAAAATGTTAGTGGCTTAGGACGCTATCTTTTTTGACGTAGCTTCGCTTGGCGCAAACTGTATTGAAAAGTAAGGATAATTAAAAAAATGTAATTCCGCGATTGTATTAAGAATTAAATTGTCTATCAATCGCTGTCCACCCTATATTTTCTTGTCACGTTTATGAGTATTTACATTTACATTTACATTTACATTACATTTAAGTCATTTAGCAGACGCTCTTATCCAGAGCGACTTACAAATTGGTGCATTCACCTTATGACATCCAGTGGAACAGCCACTTTACAATAGTGCATCTAAATCTTTTAAGGGGGGGGGGGGCAGAAGGATTGCTTTATCCTATCCTAGGTATTCCTTGAAGAGGTGGGGTTTCAGGTGTCTCCGGAAGGTGTATAGGTGTATTTATGTATACGACTAGATCACTGTCTAATATGGCGCACAACATTTTCTGACCAGCTGGGCTACTTTTCTCATTGTCTAACCATGATTTTGGTGGCTAAATATGCACATTTTCGAACAAACTGTATATGTATGTTGTAATGTGATGTAACAGGAGTGTCATCTGAAGAATTCTGAGAAGGTTAGTGAAAAAATTAATATATTTTGGCGATGTTTACGTTATCGCTCTCTTTGGCTAGAATCAATGCTGGGGTAATGTTTGCACATGTGCTATGCTAATATAACGATTTATTGTGTTTTCGCTGTAAGACACTTAGAAAATCTGAAATATTGTCTGTATTCACAGGATCTGTGTCTTTCGATTAGTGTATGCTGTGTATTTTTACGAAATGTTTGATGATTAGTAGTTAGGTAAACACGTTGCTCATTGTAATTATTCTAGTCCATTTGTGACGGTGGGTGCAATTGTAAACTATGACATCTACCTGAAATATGCACATTTTTCTAACAAAACCTATCCTATACCATAAATATCTTATCAGACTGTCATTACATTTACATTTTACATTTAAGTCATTTAGCAGACGCTCTTATCCAGAGCGACTTACAAGTACATACATTCATACTTTTTTTGTACTGGTCCCCCGTGGGGGAGGAGGTTTTTTCTTGGTTAGTGGCTATCAATTTCTTAGTTTAGCCGAATTGGTGATAGCTACTGGTGTTGGTGGACAAAGAAAAGATGGTGGATTATGCTAATGTGTTTAGCTAATAGATTTACATCTTTACATATTGTGTCTTCCTGTAACGGCGATCCTCCTCCTCTCCATCTTCGGAAAAGGAGGAGTATTGAGGGAACCAAGGCGCAGCGAAGTTTGAACACATATTTATTAAACAAGACGAAAAACGAACACGAACTACACTTGAAATGATACAAAATAACAAACGACGTAGACTGACCTAAACATGAGAACTTACATAGACACGAAGAACGCACGAATAGGAAACAGACTACATAAACCGAAACAGTCCCGTGTGGTACGAAATAACATACAGACACGGAAGACAATCACCCACAACGAACACTGTGACAACGCCTACCTAAATATGACTCTTAATTAGAGGAACGCCAAACACCTGCCTCTAATTAAGAGCCATACCAGGCAACCCAAAACCAACACAGAAACAGAAAACATAGAATGCCCACCCAACCTCACGTCCTGACCAACTAACACACATAACAACTAACATAAATAGGTCAGGAACGTGACATTACCCCCCCAATAAGGTGCGAACTCCGGGCGCACCAGCACAAAGTCTAGGGGAGGGTCTGGGTGGGCATCTAACCACGGTGGTGGCTCAGGCTCCGGGCGAGGTCCCCACCCCACCATAATCCATCCTAGCTTCCTCCCTCTAAGAATGTCCACCCTCCTTTTACCCCCACAAAATCCTCTTAATAACATCACTGATAGGGACAGCACCGGGACAGAGAGATAGATCAAGACAGAGGGATAGATAAGAATATAGAGGTAGATCAAGATAGAGAGGGAGATAATGATAGAGGGGCAACTCCGGACTGAAAGGCAGCTCCGGACAGAGAGACAGCTCTGGACTGATGGGCAGTTCTGGGTATCTAGCCGTTTAAGGCTGAAGGGCAGCTCATGGCTGACTGACGAATCTGGACGCTCATGGCAGGCTGACGGCTCTCGACGCTCATGGCGGGCTGACGGCTCTCGACGCTCATGGCGGGCTGACGGCTCTCGACGCTCATGGCGGGCTGACGGCTCTCGACGCTCATGGCTCGCTGGCGGCTCTGGCTGCTCATGGCTCGCTGGCGGCTCTGGCAGATCCTGTCTGGTTGGCGGCTCTGGCAGATCCTGTCTGGTTGGCGGCTCTGGCAGATCCTGTCTGGTTGGCGGCTCTGGCAGATCCTGTCTGGTTGGCGGCTCTGGCAGATCCTGTCTGGTTGGCGGCTCTGGCAGATCCTGTCTGGTTGGCGGCTCTGGCAGATCCTGTCTGGCGGACGGCTCTAGCGGCTCCTGTCTGGCGGACGGCTCTAGCGGCTCCTGTCTGGCGGACGGCTCTAGCGGCTCCTGTCTGGCGGACGGCTCTGTAGGCTCATGGCAGACGGGCGGCTTTGCAGGCTCATGGCAGACGGGCGGCTTTGCAGGCTCATGGCAGACGGATGGCTCAGACGGCGCTGGGGAGACGGATGGCTCAGACGGCGCTGGGGAGACGGATGGCTCAGATGGCGCTGGGGAGACGGATGGCTCAGATGGCGCTGGGGAGACGGATGGCTCAGATGGCGCTGGGGAGACGGATGGCTCAGATGGCGCTGGGGAGACGGATGGCTCTGGCTGAATACGGCGCACTGTAGACCTGGTGTGTGGTGCCGGAACTGGAGGCACCGGGCTAAGGATAAGCACCTTCCTACTAGTGCGGGGAGCAGGGACAGGGCACACTGTATTCTCAAAGCCCACTCTATACCTGATGCGAGGTACCGGCACTGGTGACACCGGGCTGAGGACAAGCACATCAGGATTAGTAGGGGGAGAATATACAGTGTGTTCAGGGCTCTGGAGACGCACAGGAGGCTTTGTGCGTGGTGCCGGAACTGGAGGCACCGAACTGGATACACACACTACAGAGAGAGTGCGTGGAGGAGGAACTGGGCTCAGGAGACGCACTGGTAGCCTAGTGCGTAGTGTAGGCACTGTAGGTACTAGGCTGGGGCGGGGAGGTGGCGCCGGAAATACCGGACCGTGGAGGCGTACTGGCACTCTTGAGCATTGAGCCTGCCCAACCTTACCTGGTTGAATACTCCCGGTTGCCCGACCAGTGCGGGGAGGTGGAATAACCCGCACCGGGCTATGTAGGTGAACCGGAGAAACCATGCGTAAGGCAGGTGCCATGTATGCCGGCCCGAGGAGACGCACTGGAGACCAGACGCGTTGAGCCGGCCTCATGACACCTGGCTCAATACCCAATCTAGCCCTCCCAGTGCGGGGAGGTGGAATAACCCGCACTGGGCTATGCACTCGTACAGGAGACACCGTGCGCTCTACTGCGTAACACGGCGCCTGCCCGTACTCCCGCTCTCCACGGTAAGCCTGAGAAGTGGGCGCAGGTCTCCTACCTGCCCTTGGCCCACTACCTCCTAGCCCCCCCCCAAGAAATTTTTGGGAATTACTTACGGGCTTTTTGGGCTTCCGTCTCAGACGCGTTCCCTCATAGCTCCGGTCCCTCTCTCCGGTAGCCTCTGCTCTTCCTAGTGCCTCCAGCTGCTCCCATGGCTTTTCGGTCTTCCAGCCACGTCTCCTTGCTGCCTCCTCAAACCACCGCTCCTGGGCTTTAGCTGCCTCCCTCTCTTCCTGAGAGCGGCGATTCTCTCCTGCCTTAGCCCAGGGACCTTCTCCATTCAATATTTGCTCCCAAGTCCAGAAATCCTTGTTTTCCTGTCCCTTACTCCGTTGACTCCGCTGCTTGGCTCTGGGGTGGTGGGTGATTCTGTAACGGCGATCCTCCTCCTCTCCATCTTCGGAAAAGGAGGAGTATTGAGGGAACCAAGGCGCAGCGAAGTTTGAACACACATTTATTAAACAAGATGAAAAACGAACACGAACTACACTTGAAATGATACAAAATAACAAACGACGTAGACTGACCTAAACATGAGAACTTACATAGACACGAAGAACGCACGAATAGGAAACAGACTACATAAACCGAAACAGTCCCGTGTGGTACGAAATAACATACAGACACGGAAGACAATCACCCACAACGAACACTGTGACAACGCCTACCTAAATATGACTCTTAATTAGAGGAACGCCAAACACCTGCCTCTAATTAAGAGCCATACCAGGCAACCCAAAACCAACACAGAAACAGAAAACATAGAATGCCCACCCAACCTCGTCCTGACCAACTAACACACATAACAACTAACATAAATAGGTCAGGAACGTGACACTTCCCTGTAAAACATTTTAAAAATCGGACATGTTGGCTGGATTCACAAGTTCTGTGTCTTTCATTAGCTGTATTGGACTTTAATGTGTGAAAGTTAAATATTTAAAAAAAAAAAAAAATTGAATTTCGCGGCTCTCCCTTTTCAGTGGGGGTGGGGGGGGGGGGTGCCGCTAGCGGCACCCCGGGGCTAGACTGGTTAAATGCTGCCACCACCATGTTTCACTGTGGGGATAGTATTCTCGGGGTGATGAGAGGTGCTGGGTTTCCACCACACATAGTGTTTTCCTTGATCCCCAAAAAGCTCAATTTTAATCCAAAAAGGTAGGATAAATCCTATATGCTAATCACGCTCCTAAAAGGTAGGATATATCCTATATGCTAATCATCCTCATAAAAGGTATAATATATCCTATATGTTAATCGTCCTCCTAAAAGGTAGGATATATATCTTATATGCAAAACGTAGCTCAAGACAAAGTGCAAGTGTAGCTCGCTGTCATTATTCCTGCTGCATCCAGATCAGTAGCCAGAGGTGCGAGATCAGGTGCGAGTGTGATCTCAATTAAACAGAGTAGGCTATAGCCTATGCATGGACGTAGACGCACAGTACAGTTATCTCTCAAAGGAAATGTACTTCCTAAATATGATGAGGCTGTAGTTTACTGCATTGGCTAGAAATAAATATTGATCACCCATATTAGTCTCCGTCTGAAAATCTTCCCACTCCTAAATGGCAGGCTATTAAAATAGCTCAAGAGAAAGTGCAAATCTCTCCAACTCTTTTCTCTCCAAGCTACATCTATCATATTGACTGATATTGCCCAGTAATACAGACAGTTTAATATATATATATATATGGGCCACTTACATTTCTCTGGTAATTTGACCTATATCTTAGGTTATTGTTTTTGCAGATTTTGCCTATAGGGCTCATAAATAGCTAGGACCATGGATGGCAAGTGAGCTGCATCACTTATGCTTAAAATAACATCGCTGGACAAGGGTTTGGTTTGGGACCAGTTCTCGCTGTAGCGAGTGGGAGTCGAGTCGGACAGAAAGCCAGTAGTGTGTGGGGCGGGATGAAGAAATCGAGTCGGACAGACAGCCAGTAGGGTGTGGGGCGGGATGAAGAAGTCGAGTCGGACAGAAAGCCAGTAGGGTGTGGGGCGGGATGAAGAAGTCGAGTCGGACAGAAAGCCAGTAGTGTGTGGGGCGGGATGAAGAAGTCGAGTCGGACAGAAAGCCAGTAGTGTGTGGGGCGGGATGAAGAAGTCGAGTCGGACAGAAAGCCAGTAGGGTGTGGGGCGGGATGAAGAAGTCGAGTCGGACAGAAAGCCAGTAGTGTGTGGGGCGGGATGAAGAAATCGAGTCGGACAGACAGCCAGTAGGGTGTGGGGCGGGATGAAGAAGTCGAGTCGGACAGAAAGCCAGTAGGGTGTGGGGCGGGATGAAGAAATCGAGTCGGACAGACAGCCAGTAGGGTGTGGGGCGGGATGAAGAAGTCGAGTCGGACAGAAAGCCAGTAGGGTGTGGGGCGGGATGAAGAAATCGAGTCGGACAGAAAGCCAGTAGGGTGTGGGGCGGGATGAAGAAATCGAGTCCAGAAAAAATTGCAGAACTATCCCTTTAAGGCCATTTCAGCATCTGTCTTCATTTCGAAAGACGAGCATCATTAGGTCTTAGCTTTCTCAATGTGGCTGTGGCCACATCCCAAAAGGCACCCTATTCCCTATGTAGTGCACTACTTTTGACCAGAGCCCTATGGGAATAGGGAATAGGGTGTTAAATGGTCATCACATACCAAAGGGCTGTACTGGGGCCAGTATCACACATCATAAAGCCTAGATATTAATTAGCATGAAGTCAGCCATCAGTTTTAGTGGGTGATGCTTTTTTAATTGACAACTTGCTACGACTGATGAATTCAAAAAGGTACTCGAGAGTAGATGAGGGCGAAGAAGACAAATGAAAGTCAATTAGTTTGAAGGGGAGGGAAGGGAGAGGAGAGGAGAGGAGAGGAGAGGAGAGGAGAGGAGAGGAGAGGAGAGGAGAGGAGAGGAGAGGAGAGAGAGAGAGAGGAGAGTTGAGGGGAGCTGTTATACTCATTTCACAATATTGAGCAGACCCGAACTGTACTGATGGATCAAATATCGTCCAGCACGGTTCCAGCAACGCAGATCAGTACAGTACAACTTGGCTTGGCTCAGTTCAGCTTTCATACTGATCCCCAAGCTGCAGGGAGATACCTGCCTGTGTGAGATAAAGGTGGAGCAGCAACCATGACAGTCAGTATGGTCCTGTAGCTGTATGGTCACCTCTAACGCCTCACAAACCCGGATCCGGGAGCACCCCCATCAAAAAAGCTGACTAGCATAGCCTAGCCTTAAGCCACAGGGATATCATATAATACAATGTTCATTAAATCACAAGTCCAAGACACCAAATGAAAGATACACATCTTGTGAATCCAGCCATCATTTATGATTTTAAAATGTTTTACAGGGAAGACACAATATGTAAATCTATTAGCTAACCACGTTAGCAAAAGACACCACTTCTTTACTCCACCATTTTTTTACTCCATCAGTAGCTATCACAAATTCGACCAAATAAAGATATAAATAGCCACTAACCAAGAAACAAGCTCATCAGATGACAGTCTGATAACATATTTATTGTATAGCATATGTTTTGTTAGAAAAATGTGCATATTTCAGGTATAAATCATAGTTTACCATTGCAGCCACTATCACAACTCTCACCAAAGCGACTAGAATAACTACAGAGACCATCGTGTATTAACTAATTACTCATCATAAAACATTTCTTAAAAATACACAGCGTACAGCAGATGAAAGACACAGATCTTGTGAATCCAGCCAATATTTCAGATTTTCTAAGTGTTTTACAGCGAAAACACAATATAGCATTATATTAGCTTACCACAATAGCAAACATCATAACAGCATTGATTCAAGGCAAAAATAGCGATAACGTATAAACCACCAAAATATATAAAAATGTTTACTAACCTTCTCAGAATTCTTCAGATGACAGTCCTATAACATCATATTACACAATGCATATAGAGTTTGTTCGAAAATGTGCATATTTAGCGGCACAAATCGTGCTTATACAATGTGATTAGTGTCCAAAACCTCAAGCAATCTGTCCGGCGCCATCTTGGAGAGGCACCTATTCTAATCGAAAACTATTCATAAACTTGACTAAAAAAATACAGGTTGGACAGCAATTGAAAGACAAATTAGTTCTTAATGCAATCGCTGGGTTACATTTTTAAAATTGAACGTTACTTCAAGCATACAGCGTGCGCTAAAGCGAGACGCACCAAAATTATGGCGGAATTATTATTTGACATTTGTCAACAGAACAACGAATTATCAGCATAAATAGTTCTTACTTTTTGATGAACTCTCATCAGAATCTTGGGAAAGGTGTCCTTTGTCCAAAAGAATCGTTGCTAGGTTGGAGAACGTCCTCTTCAACGTTGCAATTAGCAGTAAACAATAGCATGAGAGAGAGAGATACCCAACCCCCTAGAACGCAAGAAAATGAAATACCCGAAAATCGCAATATACTGACATAAACTGATATAATTCAGTTTAAAATAACAAGATTATGATGTCTTTAAAGCCTATATTGAATAAAAACACAGCCGGAAATGTCTAAGATCTATAACCGATGGTTCTAGTACAATATGCCAAGGTCCTCAGTGCGTCAGAGCGAAGGGGGAAAAGAACGATACACGTCTTTGCCAAGTCATTTATAACCTTTGAGATCTACGTAGAGACTCCATTTCAAGTCTCCCTATTCGCTAACATCCAGGGGAAGGCGTATGCAGTGCATCTCAACCAATAGAAGACAGGCAGAGTTATACACAGGTCTCAGAGCAGCTTGGAAAATTTGGCATTCTCACATACACATAGGAAAATTGCTCTGTCCAGTTCTGTTTCACTCACAGATATAATTCAAACGGTTTTAGAAACTAGAGAGTGTTTTCTATCCAATAGTAATAATAATATGCATATTGTACGAGTAAGAATTGAGTACGAGGCAGTTTAATTTGGGAACGTCATAATTACAAAGTGCTAACAGCTCCCCCTATTGACAAGAAGTTAAGAAATGCATCCTGTTCCCTATATAGTACACTACTTTTGACTAGAATCTTAAGGCAGTAGTGCACCTGCAAAAGGGAATAGGGTGCCATTTGGGTCCTCTGTTAACATGTAACACAAGCAACTTCTGTTCATTATTTAATATCTTCCAGGATCAAAAGGGGGACGGATTACCAAGAGTGTTTTAGGGTTCAAGGAGAGGTGCGACAAAATGGAAGGCAACCTTCCCTGAAACCGTGAACCTAAGGAGGTTCAACATGGGACATGGTCCTACAACAGAAAGGCAGTAGACAGCTAACCTCGAACAGTAACCCAGTCACAGCTACCAGACCCTAACAGTAACCCAGTCACAGCTACCAGACCCTAACAGTAACCCAGTCACAGCTACCAGACCCGAACAATAACCCAGTCACAGCTACCAGACCCTAACAGTAACCCAGTCACAGCTACCAGATCCTAACACTAACCCAGTCACAGCTACCAGACCCTAACAGTAACCCAGTCACAGCTACCAGATCCTAACAGTAACCCAGTCACAGCTACCAGACCCTAACAGTAACTGAGGTCCAGAACAAATTCAAGGAAACGTACATTACCGTACAGTAGCATACAGTATTCTACAGCATCATACAGTACTATACAGTATTATACAGTATCATACAGTATCATAGGGTATTATAGAGTATTATACAGTATTATACAGTATTATACAGTATCATACAGTATTATACAGAATTATACAGTAGTATACAGTATCATACAGTATTATACAGTACTATACAGTATTATACAGTATCATACAGTATCATAGGGTATTATACAGTATCATACAGTATTATACAGTATTATACAGTATCATAGGGTATTATACAGTATTACACAGTATTATACAGTATTATACAGTATCATAGGGTATTATACAGTATTATAGAGTATTATACAGTATTATACAGTATCATAGGGTATTATACAGTATTATAGAGTATTATACAGTATTATACAGTATCATAGGGTATTATACAGTATTATAGAGTATAATACAGTATTATACAGTATCATACAGTATTATACAGTATTATACAGTTTTATACAGTATCATACAGTATCATAGGGTATTATACAGTATTACACAGTATTATACAGTATCATAGGGTATTATACAGTATTATACAGTATTATACAGTATCATACAGTATCATAGGGTATTATACAGTATTATATAGTATTATACAGTATCATACAGTATTATACAGTACTATACAGAGGCATGAGTTCATGGAACTCCCTTCCGTCTTATATAGTGCAAGTGAACAACAAACCTGGTTTCAAAAAACACCACAGTACAACGCCTCTCCTCTCACACACACACACACACACACACACACACACACACACACACACACAGACAGACAGACAGACAGACAGACAGACAGACAGACAGACACAGACACAGACAGACACACACACACACACACACACACACACACACACACACACACACACACACACGCACACAGACACACACGCACACACGCACACAGACACACACACACAGACACACACACATTTTAATGTTTTTTAAAGGTATGTCAATTGTAAAGTATTTTTTTTGGTGTCTGTAATTTCTTTTTCATTATGTGTCGGGAACCCAGTAAGACTAGCTGTAGCCATTGGCAAGCGAGAGGCGTCTGGCAAGAGAGAGGCGTTCCTGTCCGCAGGGACGTTTGAGCATCCCGATGCCTCTGTACCTTTATTATGCAGCTCTTCAATCTCCATCTTTCCAAATGACACCCCTATTCCCTACATAGTGATCTAGTAGTGAACTAAATGACACCCTATTCCCTACATAGTGAACTAGTAGTGAACCAAATGACACCCTATTCCCTACATAGTGAACTACCAGGGCCCTGGTCAAAAGTAGTTCACTATGTATGGTTAAGGGTTGTCATTTGGGATGTATGCAGCCTTACTCATTTGTATTTTGTTTTTTCCCTGCATCACTTTCTCTTTTCTAAACAGCAACTATCATGACTGAGCACGATTCAGGACTGAGAGCATTTTGGAAGAAGATTTAGAAGCAGAGACTACATTTATAACAATTTGCCACATGGCTGTTAGCTGGTGACAGGTTAGCTGCTAGCTGCTAGCTTGAGTTACCTGGCTTCCTTTAGGCTAGCTGTTTTCTGCTTCCTTTAGGCTAGCTGTATTCTGCTACCTTTAGGCTAGCAGTTAGCTGCTTCCTTATGGCTAGCTGTTAGCTACGTGCTTTAGGCTAGCTGTTAGCTGCTTCCTTTAGGCTAGCTGTTTTCTGCTTCCTTTAGGCTTGCTGTTTTCTGCTTCCTTTAGGCTAGCTGTTATCTGCTACCTTTAGGCTAGCTGTTATCTGCTACCTTTAGGCTAGCTGTTAGCTGCTTCCTTATGGCTAGCTGTTAGCTACGTGCTTTAGGCTAGCTGTTAGCTGCTTCCTTAGCTGCTTCCTTTAGGCTAGCTGTTTTCTGCTTCCTTTAGGTTTGCTGTTTTCTGCTTCCTTTAGGCTAGCTGTTAGCTGCTTCCTTATGGCTAGCTGTTAGCTACGTGCTTTAGGCTAGCTGTTAGCTGCTTCCTTAGCTGCTTCCTTTAGGCTAGCTGTTTTCTGCTTCCTTTAGGCTAGCTCTTAGCTGATTCCTTTAGGCTAGCTGTTAGCTACTTCCTTTAGGCCCGCTGTTAGCTGCTTCCTTTAGGCTAGCTGTTCATCATGCAGGACAAAAACAATTATCCACAGCAGTTAGAAGATACTTTTACCAACTTAACCAACTAGTACAGAACAGAGAGGTGTTTCCCAACTAGTACAGAACAGAGAGGTGTTTCCCAACTAGTACAGAACAGAGAGGTGTTTCCCAACTAGTACAGAACAGAGAGGTGTTTCCCAACTAGTACAGAACAGAGAGGTGGTTCCCAACTAGTACAGAACAGAGAGGTGTTTCCAACTCCTCCTCAGGTAGTTCCTCATCTCCTCAGGTGTCGTAGTTCCTCATCTTCTCAGGTGTCGTAGTTCCTCATCTCCTCAGGTGTCGTAGTTCCTCATCTCCTCAGGTGTCGTAGTTCCTCATCTCCTCAGGTGTCGTAGTTCCTCATCTCCTCAGGTGTTGTAGTTCCTCATCTCCTCAGGTGTCGTAGTTCCTCATCTCCTCAGGTGTCGTAGTTCCTCATCTCCTCAGGTGTTGTAGTTCCTCATCTCCTCAGGTGTCGTAGTTCCTCATCTCCTCAGGTGTCGTAGTTCCTCATCTCCTCAGGTGTCGTAGTTCCTCATCTCCTCAGGTGTTGTAGTTCCTCATCTCCTCAGGTGTCGTAGTTCCTCATCTCCTCAGGTGTCGTAGTTCCTCATCTCCTCAGGTGTTGTAGTTCCTCATCTCAGGTGTCGTATTGTAGTTCCTCATCTCCTCAGGTGTTGTGTTGGACACAGCACCTTGGCAATGCATTGTACTACAGGGCTAATTGAGGTTCACAGTACACACACACACAAAACACATTGCCAGCATCCTAAATGGCACCCTATTCCCTACATAGTGCACTACATTTGACCAGAGCCCCTTTAAAGTAGTGCTTTATAAAGGGAATTGGGTACCATTGAGTACAGAACAATAGACAATAGCTCCTGTTTATCAGAAGAGTTTAATAAAAACCCTGAAGAGAAGAGGTGAAGCATTTAAAGTGAGGTTGTGCCACAGTACTAAGAGCTTCATCATTCACCAGATTTAACCTTGGTCTACTTTTGAGCCCCTTACACTTCAAGGTATTGTTACGTTCCCCAGTTTCTATGTTGTGGGTTTGTGTATATGTATGTGTGTATTTCAGGAAATGGCTTCCTGGATTCCACCGAGCAGCTGATTGGTCGGCCCCAGCGACGATTGGAGGTCTGATCCCGCCCTCTCGTTAGGGGATACAGCTGTCGCCAATTATAATCTCCGTCTACAGCTGGATAAAAGCCAGTGTTCCTCTGAGGCGAGAGAGCTTCTTGGTTGTTCAGTGTTGATTGTTGCTCAGAGACAGGTTTTGTTAATTATTTTGTAGCTGCTACTTCTGAAGTACGTGTCTGCCAATAGGACTGTTTTTGATTATTGAAATGGTTCACTTTAAGTTAGAATTATTCTGTTTTTGTTCCCAGGGGGGAAGGGGAGAAGGCACCTAGGGAGTGCTTAGGCAAGAGGCCTGCGGGTATACATATACCGATAGTATTTACTATGTCTATGCACACTAGGTAAGACCTGGGCGGACCACCCCCTGTATTTTGGTTAGCGCGTCAGGTGGCGTTAAGGTAGACCAGTAGTGGGTAGGTAGGAGAGGGGACTCTAACTTCTACTTTCTTTTCTTTGGTTCCGTCCAGCCTCTTTCCCCCACTTTTACCGTGTGAAGGAAATATATTCCATGTTAAAGGTAAACTTCTCTTGTCTCTGTCATCCTTACCTCCACCTACAATCACATACCTCTTTACCCGCACCTACAATCACATACGTAGTCTCTTTCTACTTACCTCCACGGGGAGCTGAGTGCATCAGGGTGCTGCATGAATGGGCCTCCTAGCGGCGTAACAGGGACACATGTGTTGCTGTGTCGGAGAAAACCAAAACAAACTGCCTTGTTACCAGAACACCATGTTGTTAAGCCGCTTTCCTCAGCGCACGAATAAAGATTGGTACGCCGACCAACTAACAGAAAGCATGCTAGCAGATAACCGTCCAGTCATTGTGCTAACGCTAGTTAGCATTGACTGGTGAAACTACCTCTAACTTCCTTCATACTGGACACAGAGACAATACAAATGGTATCCACGAATTCATCTGACTCTGGGGAAGTACTGTAGATAATCCTGAAGTATTCACACTTAACAAGGCTTTGTATTAGTCAGTTGGTCGGTGTACCAATCTGTATTTAAGTGCTAAGGAAAGCGGTTTAACTACAACGAGTAGCGTGCTGATAACAAGGCAGTTGGTTATCTCCAACACAACAACACAAGTCCCTCAGGACATATAAAATAACCAATGGACATGGGCAGTGTGATGAACCAATCACAGCAGGTGAAGTACATCGGGATTCTATCCTGGCCATGTGAACTGAAAATTCTGGGGCCACACAAAAATAGAGTTTAACCTGTCAGATCACATACGCAATAAGAACTATGAGCACAGGACGTAGAAAGAGAATACGTCAGGGTACAATGTTATCTATTAGCACAGGAAGTAGAGACTGTCATGGTACAATGTTATCTATTAGCACAGGAAGTAGAGACTGTCATGGTACAATGTTATCTATTAGCACAGGAAGTAGAGACTGTCATGGTACAATGTTATCTATTAGCACAGGAAGTAGAGACTGTCATGGTACAATGTTATCTATTAGCACAGGAAGTAGAGACTGTCATGGTACAATGTTATCTATTAGCACAGGAAGTAGATACTGTCATGGTACAATGTTATCTATTAGCACAGGAAGTAGAGACTGTCATGGTACAATGTTATCTATTAGCACAGGAAGTAGATACTGTCATGGTACAATGTTATCTATTAGCACAGGAAGTAGAGACTGTCATGGTACAATGTTATCTACTAGCACAGGAAGTAGATACTGTCATGGTACAATGTTATCTATTAGCACAGGAAGTAGAGACTGTCATGGTACAATGTTATCTATTAGCACAGGAAGTAGAGACTGTCATGGTACAATGTTTCTAGCTTGTCCCTGGTCCTCTACAACATTTTTAAAAAACTTGTCTCCACAGAGCACCTTCTAACAAACCATTACACCCACTATGGTCTCCACAGAGCACCTCCTAACAAACCACTACACCCACTACGGTCTCCACAAAGCACCTCCTAACAAACCATTACACCCACTACAGTCTCCACAGAGCACCTCCTAACAAACCAATACACCCACTATGATCTCCACAGAGCACCTCCTAACAAACCATTACACCCACTATTGTCTCCACAGAGCACCTCCTAACAAACCATTACACCCACTATGGTCTCCACAAAGCACCTCCTAACAAACCATTACACCCACTACGGTCTCCACAGAGCACCTCCTAACAAACTAATACACCCACTATGGTCTCCACAGAGCACCTCCTAACAAACCATTACACCCACTATGGTCTCCACAGAGCACGTCCTAACAAACCATTACACCCACTACGGTCTCCACAGAGCACCTCCTAACAGACCATTACACCCACTACGGTCTCCACAGAGCACCTCCTAACAGACCATTACACCCACTACGGTCTCCACAGAGCACCTCCTATGGACGGTAAGATAATACTGCAGGGCTCAGAGGATATTAGTGTTGGTAATATTGGTGGTTAGAAGGATGCTGGAGAGGAGAGAACCCATTTATCTTCGGGTGTTTATTTTAACAGTGTGGGTCTCTTCTCTTTTGAAGACTGCACCTCTTCCTCTCATCCTCCAGCTTCTACTTTCCCTCTGATCTTCCTCCACCTCCTCCTCTTCTGCTCCTCCTCTTCTGCTCCTCCTCTTCCTCTCATCCTCCTCCTGTTCCACCTGTTTGTCCTCCTCTTCCTCTCCTGCTCCTCCCCTCACACCACATCGTAGCGCCTGTTTGTTCTGTCTGCACACACACACACACACACACACACACACACACACACACACACACACACACACACACACACACACACACACACACACACACACACACACACACACACACACAACTCTGCACACAAACACACACACAACTCTACACACACACACACACACACACACACACACACACACACACACACACACACACACACACACACACACACACACACACACACACAACTCAGCACACACACACACACACACAAAACACACCCACCTCAGAGGTGCTGACTGGAGCCTTGTCTCTGTCCACTGAGCTTGGTTTTTGGGGGGGTCTTGTATACTTGAAAGTACAACATGTTGACTTTGAGAGCAGAGTGCATAAATTAATAAGGTTTGAGTCCCAAATGGAACGCTATTCCCTACATAGTGCACTACTTTAGAACAAAGACCAATGGGCCCTGGTCTAATGTAGTGCACTATACAGGGAATAGGGTTCCATTTGGGAAACAGCACCAACAGGGATTGGAGTTCCTCTCTGCTCTAATCACTTACTGTAGCTGTAATTAAACAAGACGACTAATGTCCCAGCGTCAGATTTCACGTCCTGTAGTAAGCAGGGTTCAGTGAGATATGTACTGTAACAGTGTGTGTGTGTTTCTGTAGCAGTTCGGTCAATGTCATGGCTCTTTATTTGTGGGAGTTTGGAATATGAATAGGCCGAATTAAAGAATGAATAATCTATGTTCGTCTGAACTCAATCTGAACTGAATGCAAAACATATCAAGACCTCTTCAACAACTCAGGGACTGTTAAACAGCATCCTGGGACTGTAACAACTCAGGGACTGTTAAACAGCATCCTGGGACTGTAACAACTCAGGGACTGTAACAACTCAGGGACTGTTAAACAGCATCCTGGGACTGTAGCAACTCAGGGACTGTAACAACTCAGGGACTGCTAAACAGCATCCTGGACTGTAACAACTCAGGGACTGTAACAACTCAGGGACTGTTAAACAGCATCCTGGGACTGTAGCAACTCAGGGACTGTTAAACAGCATCCTGGACTGTAACAACTCAGGGACTGCTAAACAGCATCCTGGACTGTAACAACTCAGGGACTGTTAAACAGCATCCTGGGACTGTAACAACTCAGGGACTGTAACAACTCAGGGACTGTTAAACAGCATCCTGGGACTGTAGCAACTCAGGGACTGTAACAACTCAGGGACTGCTAAACAGCATCCTGGACTGTAACAACTCAGGGACTGTTAAACAGCATCCTGGGACTGTAACAACTCAGGGACTGTTAAACAGCATCCTGGACTGTAACAACTCAGGGACTGTTAAACAGCATCCTGGACTGTAACAACTCAGGGACTGTTAAACAGCATCCTGGACTGTAACAACTCAGGGACTGCTAAACAGCATCCTGGACTGTAACAACTCAGGGACTGTTAAACAGCATTCTGGGACTGTAGCAACTCAGGGACTGTAACAACTCAGGGACTGTTAAACAGCATCCTGGGACTGCACCAACTCAGGGACTGTAACAACTCAGGGATTGTTAAACAGCATCCTGGGACTGTAGCAACTCAGGGACTGTAACAACTCAGGGACTGTTAAACAGCATCCTGGATTGTAACAACTCAGGGACTGTAACAACTCAGGGACTGTTAAACAGCATCCTGGACTGTAACAACTCAGGGACTGTTAAACAGCATCCTGGGACTGTAACAACTCAGGGACTGTTAAACAGCATCCTGGGACTGTAACAACTCAGGGACTGTAACAACTCAGGGACTGTAACAACTCAGGGACTGTTAAACAGCATCCTGGACTGTAACAACTCAGGGACTGTTAAACAGCATCCTAGGACTGTAACAACTCAGGGACTGTAACAACTCAGGGACTGTAACAACTCAGGGACTGTAACAACTCAGGGACTGTAACAACTCAGGGACTGTTAAACAGCATCCTGGGACAGTAACAACTCAGGGACTGTTAAACAGCATCCTGGACTGTAACAACTCAGGGACTGTAACAACTCAGGGACTGTAACAACTCAGGGACTGTAACAACTCAGGGACTGTAACAACTCAGGGATTGTAAGAACTCAGGGACAGTAACAACTCAGGGACTGTTAAACAGCATCCTGGGACTGTAACAACTCAGGGACTGTAACAACTCAGGGACTGTTAAACAGCATCCTGGGACTGTAACAACTCAGGGACTGTTAAACAGCATCCTGGGACTGTAAGAACTCAGGGACAGTAACAACTCAGGGACTGTTAAACAGCATCCTGGGACTGTAACAACTCAGGGACTGTAACAACTCAGGGACTGTTAAACAGCATCCTGGGACTGTAACAACTCAGGGACTGTTAAACAGCATCCTAGGACTGTAACAACTCAGGGACTGTTAAACAGCATCCTAGGACTGTAACAACTCAGGGACTGTAACAACTCAGGGACTGTTCACAAATAATCAATTTTTCACAGATGCTTTACACCAGATCTGATGGTTTTAGGTACTGTATTAATCAGTTGTTTAATGAGCTCTGTGTTGGACTGTTAGCGTGGCAGGTGGACTAGCGGTTAGAAAGGCAAGCCAGCAACCTGCCCAAATCTGGTAGCCTAGCGGTTAAGAGCGTTGGGCCGGGCCTCCCGAGTGGCACAGTGGTCTGGGTTCGAGACCAGGATCTGTCGCACCCGGCCGCGACCCGGGAGACCCATGGGGCGGTGCACAATTGGCCCAGAGTCGTCCGGGTTAGGGGAGGCTTTGGCCCGGCAGGGATGTCCTTGTCCCATCGCGCTCTAGCGACTCCTGTGGCGGGCCGGGTGCAGTGCACGCTGACACGGTCGCCAGGTGTACGGTGTTTCCTCTGACACATTGGTGCGGCTGGCTCCCGGGTTAAGTGGGCATTGTGTCAAGAAGCAGTGCGGCTCGATTGGGTTGTGTTTTCGGAGGACGCACGGCTCTCGAGCTTCACTTCTCCCGAGTCCGTACGGGAGTTGCAGCGATGAGACAAGACTGTAACTACCAATTGGAGAGAGAAATGGGTAAAACAAGAAGAAAGAAAAGAGTGTTGGGCCAGAGACCAAAAGGTTGCTGTTTCGAATCCCCGAACCAACTAGATAAAAAATCTGTTGATGTGCCCTTAAGCAAGGCACTTAACCCTAATTGCTCCTGTAAGTTGCTCTGGATAAGAGTTTCTGCTCTAAATGACTCAAATAGAAAAAGTCTTTCTTAGGGGTTGGGATGAAGCAGATGTCAAATTTCGGTTGGACCTTGTTAAAGGGATCTTCATCATAACACTGTGAGCTGGACTATCTGGACTAGCTGTGAGCTGGACAAGCTGGACTAGCTTTGAGCTGGACAAGCTGGACTAGCTGTGAGCTGGACTAGCTGTGAGCTGGACTAGCTGGACTAGCTGTGAGCTGGAATAGCTGGACTAGCTGTGAGCTGGACTAGCTGTGAGCAGGACGAGCTGGACTAGCTGTGAGCTGGACTAGTTGGACTAGCTAGACTCGCTGTGAGCTGGATTAGCTGTGAGCTGGACTAGCTGTGAGCTGGACTAGCTGGACTAGCTGTGAGCTGGACTAGCTGGACTAGCTGTGAGCTGGACTAGCTGTACTAGCTGTGAGCTGGACTAGCTGTGAGCTGGACTAGCTGGGCTAGCTGTAAGCTGGACTAGCTGTGAGCTGGACTAGCTGTGAGCTGGACTAGCTGGACTAGCTGTGAGCTGGACTAGTTGGACTAGCTGGACTCGCTGTGAGCTGGAATAGCTGTGAGCTGGACTAGCTGGACTAGTTGTGAGCTGGACTAGCTGGACTAGCTGTGAGCTGGACTAGCTGGACTCGCTGTGAGCTGGACTAGCTGGACTAGTTGTGAGCTGGACTAGCTGTAAGCTGGACTAGTTGTGAGCTGGACTAGCTAGACTCGCTGTGAGCTGGACAAGCTGTGAGCTGGACTAGCTGGACTCGCTGTGAGCTGGACTAGCTGGACTCGCTGTGAGCTGGACTAGCTGTGAGCTGGACTAGTTGTGAGCTGGACTAGCTAGACTCGCTGTGAGCTGGACTAGCTGGACTAGCTGTGAGCTGGACAAGCTGTGAACTGGACTTTCTGTGAGCAGGACTAGTTGGACTAGCTGTGAGCTGGACTAGCTGGACTAGCTGTGAGCTGGACTAGCTGGACTAGCTGTGAGCTGGACTAGCTGTGAGCTGGACTAGTTGGACTAGCTGTGAGCTGGACTAGTTGGACGAGCTGCGAGCTGGACTAGCTGTGAGCTGGACTAGCTGGACTAGCTTGACTAGCTGGAAGCTGGACTAGTTGGACTAGCTGTGAGCTGGACTAGCTGTGAGCTGGACTAGCTGTGAGCTGGACTAGCTGGACTAGCTGTGAGCTGGACTAGCTGTGAGCTGGACTAGCTGGACTAGCTGGGAGCTGGACTAGTTGGACTAGCTGTGAGCTGGACTAGCTGTGAGCTGGACTAGCTGGACTAGCTGTGAGCTTGACTAGCTGTGAGCTGGACTAGCTGTGAGCTGGACTAGCTGGACTAGCTGTGAGCTGGACTAGCTGGACTAGCCGTGAGCTTGACTAGCTGTGAGCTGGACTAGCTGTGAGCTGGACTAGCTGTGAGCTGGACTAGCTGTGAGCTGGACTAGCTGGACTAGCTGTGAGCTGGACTAGCTGTGAGCTGGACTAGCTGGACTAGCTGTGAGCTGGACTAGCTGTGAGCTGGACTAGCTGGACTAGCTGTGAGCTGGACTAGCTGTGAGCTGGACTAGCTGGACTAGCTGTGAGCTGGACTAGCTGGACTAGCTGTGAGCTGGACTAGCTGTGAGCTGGACTAGCTGTGAGCTGGACTAGCTGGACTAGCTGTGAGCTGGACTAGCTGGACTAGCTGTGAGCTGGACTAGCTGTGAGCTGGACTAGCTGGACTAGCTGTGAGCTGGACTAGCTGTGAGCTGGACTAGCTGAGCTGGACTAGCTGGACTAGTTGTGAGTTGGACTTGCTGTGAGCTGGACTAGCTGTGAGTTGAGTCTGCATGACTGTAGGAGTGTGGGTCTGACAGTGTTTGAACAAACAAGATTGTGTTGTTTAGGCAAAGTAGGAGGATGTGTCAACCTGCACATGTCCTCCACTGTATGCTTATTGTTATTGTTCAATGTATGGTTATTTTGACCCATGGTTATTGTTGTTACTGTTGTCCCGTTGACAATTTTGATTCTCATTATTTTCATATTGTAAATATCCAAAGTAAGCTTTAGCAATATGTACATTGTTACATCATGCCAATAAAGCAAATTGGATTGAATTGATTTGAGAGAGAGACACAGAAAGACACACACACACAGAGAGAGAGAGAGACACACACACAGAGAGAGAGAGAGACACACACAGAGAGAGAGAGAGACACACAGAGAGAGAGACTAAAGAAAGAGAGAGAGAGAGAGAGAGTGAGAGAGACAAAGAGAGACAGAGAGAGAGACAAAGAGAGAGAGAGAGAAAGAGAGAGAGAAAGAGAGAAAGAAAGAGAGAAAGAGAGAGAGAGAGAGAGAGAGAGAGAGAGAGAGAGAGAGGTTGTCAATGGTATGTTACGGGGGACTCTTTGGGGAGATTCACCTACTGCTCACCTCTTGGCCACAGTACAGTAGACTATATGATCACAGACATTGACCCTTTCTCTCTCAGCTCATTCACTGTCAAGCCACTAACACCTCTGTCTGATCTCAGCCAAATTACGTTGTTCCTCAAAAGAACAGACATGGAAACAACCACACATTCACAGCCCAGTAAGCTGTACAACATCAGAAATTCATACAGATGGGCCCAAAACAGCTCAGAAGAATACCAGAAAGTAACCTGGAACCACAATATCCAAACACTCTTAGATAACTTTCTGGATACCACATTCACTCACAGTAAAGAAGGCATCAATCTAGCAGTACAAAACATCAACTATATATTCAGGCAAACGGAAAAATAAGCACAATTAAAATGAATAAAAAACAAAAAAGATCACAGATGACAACTGGTTTGATGCAGATTGTAAAATTATAAGGAAAAATCGTAGAACACCCTCCAACCAAAAGCACAGAGACCAAATAATGGTGAATTACACCTTCATTACTGTGAGACTTTAAAACTCTATAAACGTACACTCAGAACCAAAAAAGCACAGTACAACAGCAAGCAGCTGACGCTAATTGAGGAGTCCATAAACACAAACAACTTCTGGCAAAATTGGAAAAAACTAAAAAAATCGAAACAAGAGGAATTAGCGATACAAAATGGTGGCATATGGACAACCCATTTTAAAACACTCTACAACACCGTTCAAATTGACACAAACGCAGAACAACGCCAAATTCATGAGAAGTTGAATGGATTAGAAAAAGCTATAAAGGACAATCAAAATCCACTGGACTCCCCAATTACTGACCAGGAGCTCTATAAGAAACTTCAGGCTCTCAAATTTAAAAAGGCATGCGGACCTGATGGCATCCTAAATGAGATGCCCAAACTCACTTGTGCAAAATTTCAATTGACTATATTAAAACTGTTCAATTTGATCCTGAATGTAGGTTATTTCCCTGACATCTGGAATAAAGGACTCAAAACCCCAATCTTTAAGAACGGAGACAAATTTGACCCTAACAATTACAGAGGCATTTGTGTGAACAGTAACCTGGGGAAGGTTTTCTGTAGTATTATAAATGTAAGAGTTCTAAACTTCCTTAATAAGCACAATGTCTTGAGTAAAAGCCAAATTGGATTTATACCAAACATTGCACAACTGATCATATTTACACCCTAAACATGTCCACCAAAATAATAGCAAAATATACGCTTGCTTTATCGACTTCCAAAAATAACTTGATTCTATTTGGCATACAGGACTGTTCTACAAAGTTATTGAAAGTGGTGTAGGGGGTAAAACATATGACGTAATTAAATCAATGTATACTGGCAATACGTGCAGCATTAAAATTGGTAAGAAAATAACAGAATTCTTTAACCAGGGGCGGGGCCTTCGCCAGGGTTGCAATCTGAGCCCTGCACTCTTCAATATTTACATTAACGAATTGGCCACTATTCTAGAAAAATCCTCAGCCCCTGGTGTTAGTCTCCACAATTCAGAAGTTAAATGCCTACTCTTCGCAGATGACCTATGCCTGCTGTCACCCACAGCACATGGCCTACAGCAGAGCCTGGATCTGCTAGAGCAGACCTGGGCCCTCGCAGTAAACCCCAAATATACTAAAATAATGATTTTCCAGAGAAGATCCAGATCTCAGGGAATTAGACCAAAGTTCTCAATTGGTACAAAATATATAGAGTACTGTACACACTACACTTACTTAGGTTTAAAAATAAGCTCAACTGGACACGTTAATGAGGCAGTGAATGAACTGAGAGAGAAAGCACGCAGGGCATTCTATGCCATTAAAAACAAATTTGAATTGAAATACCTATTCAAATTTGGCTAAAACTAATTGAATGTGTCATTGAACCAATTGCACTTTATGGCAGCGAGGTGTGGGGTCCACTTGCAGAACAAGATTTCATCAAATGGGACAAACACCCTATTGAAACCCTGCATGCAGAGTTCTGTAAGATTCTCCTACATGTCCAGAGGAAAACTACAAACAATGCATGCAGGGCAGAATTAGGCCAATATCCACTTATAATAAAAACTAAAAAAAGAGCAATTAAGTTTTGGAAACATCTAAAATACAGTGACCCCCTCTCATATCACTACCAAGCCCTGCAATGCCAAGAGCTGAGCAAAGAAAAGAGTCCCCTCATCCAGCTGGTCCTGGGGCTGAGTTCACAAACCTGTTCTACTAACACACTGAAGCCTCAGGACCAGATCATCCAATAAATCAGAATAAACCAAATTACAACACAGTCAAAACAAAACTACATTGCTTATTGGGAAACACAAGCACAAACACAAAGCAAAATGCAGTGCTATCTGGCCCTAAATCGACAGTACACCGTGGCTAAATATTTGACTATGGTTACTGATCAAAACCTTAGAAAAACCTTGACAAAGTACAGGCTCAGTGAGCACAGCCTTTCCATTGAGAAGGGTTGACACAGGAAAATCTGGCTCCCTGTAGAGGAAAGGCTGTGCAACCACTGCACAACAGCAGAACCTGAGACGGAGCTGCATTTCCTGACAAAATGTCAAAAACATAAAACAATTAGAGAGTGACATTTTCCCAAATTTGAAACCCTTATTCAAGGTTTCAAAGACCTCTCTGATGAGAGTAGGCTACCCGTCCTGTTGGGGGAGGACGCAGAGAGCTGTGGGTTGGCAGCGCACTACATTGCTGCCTGCCATAAGTTGAGGGACAGTGTCTGACAGACCAATCAACCTGCACATGTACTCTACTGTATGTTTATTGTTATTGTTATTGTTGAATGTGTGGTTATTTTGACACTTGGTTATTGTTGTTACTGTTGTGCCGTTGACAATTTTGATTCTCATTTTTATTTATTTTTATGTTGTAAATATCCAAAATAAGCTTTGGCAATATGTACATTGTTACGTCATGCCAATAAAGCAAATTGATTTGAAAAATTGAGAGAGAGAGGTAGAGAGAGAGAGAGATAGAGAGAGAGATAGTTGAAGTAGAGAGAGAGAGAGGGAAAGAGAGAAAGAGAGAATTGAAGGAGAGAGAGAGAGAGAAAGAGAGAAAGAGAAAGTTGAAGCAGAGAGGGAGAGCGAGAGAAAGAGATAGTTGAAGCAGAGCGAGAGAGAGAGAGAAAGAGAGAAAGAGATAGTTGAAGCAGAGAGAGAGAGAAAAAGAGAAAGAGATAGTTGAAGCAGAGAGAGAGAGAAAAAGAGAAAGAGAAAGTTGAAGCAGAGAGGGAGAGCGAGAGAAAGAGATAGTTGAAGCAGAGCGAGAGAGAGAGAGAAAGAGAGAAAGAGATAGTTGAAGCAGAGAGAGAGAGAGAAAGAGAGAAAGAGATAGTTGAAGCAGAGAGAGAGAGAAAAAGAGAAAGAGATAGTTGAAGCAGAGAGAGAGAGAGAGAAAGAGAGAAAGAGATAGTTGAAGCAGAGAGAGAGAGAGAGAAAGAGAGAAAGAGATAGTTGAAGCAGAGAGAGAGAGAGAGCGAGTTGAAACAGAGAGAGAGAGACAGAGAGAGTTGAAGCAGAGAGAGAGAGACAGAGAGAGAGAGAGAGAGAGAGAGAGAGAGAGAGAGAGAGAGACAGAGAGAGAGAGAGAGAGAGAGAGAGAGAGAGAGAGAGAGAGAGAGAGAGAGAGAGACAGAGAGAGAGAGAGAGAGAGAGAGAGAGAGAGAGAGAGAGAGAGAGAGACAGAGAGAGAGAGAGAGAGAGAGAGAGAGAGAGAGAGAGAGAGAGAGAGAGAGAGAGAGAGTTGAAGCAGAGAGAGAGAGAGAGCGAGTTGAAACAGAGAGAGAGAGACAGAGAGAGTTGAAGCAGAGAGAGAGAGACAGAGAGAGAGAGAGAGACAGAGAGAGAGAGAGAGAGAGAGAGAGAGAGAGAGTTGAAGCAGAGAGAGATAATCTATACATTTCCAGGAACTGAGAAGCAAAGCATCCAGACAAACATTTCCCTGATAATGGTCCTTGTGGGGTTTCAATGAAGTTCTTCCCCACAACAGTCTGACTGGCTGCTGTCCAATAGCCTGGTTACACAACCCTGAACACTGACCACCATTTTGTTTCAAAGCATTCAGACTGGTTTACCCAGGCAATCTCTCTGTCTCTCCAGCCCATCTGAAACTAATCTAATCGCTGTTCCCTCTCAGAGACCATCCCATAATAATCCATCTAGACCATCATCACCACGGTTAACAAACAACGTTAAGGCTCCAAATTCAATTTTCTCCAGTTAGCAATTGAATTGGTGATCAATTACCATATCATAGGGATGAGGGATTGTCAGAGCAGTGGGAGGGCGGGAAGGGGGGGGGGGGGGGGGGGGGGGGGGACTTCCATAGCACATTAATAAGCCATGGGTCCAGCAAAGGCATTATGGGTAAGGGAATCACTAAGTCTGGGCCCTCCTTTCTGTCATTGCACTATCATTGAAGAGTTTGTGTGTGTGTGTGTGTGTGTGTGTGTGTGTGTGTGTGTGTGTGTGTGTGTGTGTGTGTGTGTGTGTGTGTGTGTGTGTGTGTGTGTGTGTGTGTGTGTGTGTGTGTGTGTGTGTGTGTGTGTGTGTGTGTGCTAATGGAAACTGCAAACAGGGACTAATTTGACAAGCTATTAGCATGATATATAGAGCTGTAAACCAATGTGTGATGTATGATGTATGATGTATGATGTGATGTATGATGTGATGTATGATGTGATGTGTGATGTGATGTGATGTATGATGTATGATGTGTGATGTGTGATGTGATGTATGATGTGATGTATTATGTGTGATGTATGATGTGTGATGTATGATGTGATGTATGATGTGATGTATGATGTGTGATGTGATGTGATGTATGATGTATGATGTGTGATGTGTGATGTGATGTATGATGTGATGTATTATGTGTGATGTATGATGTGTGATGTATGATGTGATGTATGATGTGTGATGTGATGTGATGTGTGATGTGATGTGATGTATGATGTGATGTATGATGTGTGATGTGATGTGTGATGTATGATGTATGATGTGTGATGTGATGTATGATGTGTGATGTGATGTATGATGTGTGATGTGATGTATGATGTGTGATGTGATGTGATGTATGATGTGATATATGATGTGTGATGTGATGTGTGATGTATGATGTATGATGTGATGTATGATGTGTGATGTGATGTATGATGTGATGTATTATGTATGATGTGTGATGTATGATATGTGATGTGTGATGTGATGTATGATGTGTGATTTGATGTATGAAGTATGATGTGTGATGTGATGTATGATTTGTGATGTGATGTATGATATGTGATGTGATGTATTATGTGTGATGTGATGTATGATGTATGATGTGTGGTGTGATGTATGATGTGTGATGTACAGGGCTCCGGGCAGCCGAGCGGAAATGGAGGAAAACTCGCCTCCCTGCGGACCTGGCATCCTTTCACTCCCTCCTCTCTACATTTTCCTCTTCTGTCTCTGCTGCTAAAGCCACTTTCTACCACTCTAAATTCCAAGCATCTGCCTCTAACCCTAGGAAGCTCTTTGCCACCTTCTCCTCCCTCCTGAATCCTCCTCCCCCCTCCTCCTCCCTCTCTGCAGACGACTTCGTCAACCATTTTGAAAAGAAGGTCGACGACATCCGATCCTCGTTTGCTAAGTCAAACGACACCGCTGGTTCTGCTCACACTGCCCTACCCTGTGCTTTGACCTCTTTCTCCCCTCTCTCTCCAGATGAAATCTCGCGTCTTGTGACGGCCGGCCGCCCAACAACCTGCCCGCTTGACCCTATCCCCTCCTCTCTTCTCCAGACCATTTCCGGAGACCTTCTCCCTTACCTCACCTCGCTCATCAACTCATCCTTGACCGCTGGCTACGTCCCTTCTGTCTTCAAGAGAGCGAGAGTTGCACCCCTTCTGAAAAAACCTACACTCGATCCCTCCGATGTCAACAACTACAGACCAGTATCCCTTCTTTCTTTTCTCTCCAAAACTCTTGAACGTGCCGTCCTTGGCCAGCTCTCCTGCTATCTCTCTCAGAATGACCTTCTTGATCCAAATCAGTCAGGTTTCAAGACTAGTCATTCAACTGAGACTGCTCTTCTCTGTACCACGGAGGCACTCCGCACTGCTAAAGCTAACTCTCTCTTCTCTGCTCTCATCCTTCTAGACCTATCGGCTGCCTTCGATACTGTGAACCATCAGATCCTCCTCTCCACCCTCTCCGAGTTGGGCATCTCCGGCGCGGCCCACGCTTGGATTGCGTCCTACCTGACAGGTCGCTCCTACCAGGTGGCGTGGCGAGAATCTGTCTCTTCATCACGCGCTCTCACCACTGGTGTCCCCCAGGGCTCTGTTCTAGGCCCTCTCCTATTCTCGCTATACACCAAGTCACTTGGCTCTGTCATAACCTCACATGGTCTCTCCCATCATTGCTATGCAGACGACACACAATTAATCTTCTCCTTTCCCCCTTCTGATGACCAGGTGGCGAATCGCATCTCTGCATGCCTGGCAGACATATCAGTGTGGATGACGGATCACCACCTCAAGCTGAACCTCGGCAAGACGGAGCTGCTCTTCCTCCCGGGGAAGGACTGCCCGTTCCATGATCTCGCCATCACGGTTGACAACTCCATTGTGTCCTCCTCCCAGAGCGCTAAGAACCTTGGCGTGATCCTGGACAACACCCTGTCGTTCTCAACTAACATCAAGGCGGTGGCCCGTTCCTGTAGGTTCATGCTCTACAACATCCGCAGAGTACGACCCTGCCTCACACAGGAAGCGGCGCAGGTCCTAATCCAGGCACTTGTCATCTCCCGTCTGGATTACTGCAACTCGCTGTTGGCTGGGCTCCCTGCCTGTGCCATTAAACCCCTACAACTCATCCAGAACGCCGCAGCCCGTCTGGTGTTCAACCTTCCCAAGTTCTCTCACGTCACCCCGCTCCTCCGCTCTCTCCACTGGCTTCCAGTTGAAGCTCGCATCCGCTACAAGACCATGGTGCTTTCCTACGGAGCTGTGAGGGGAACGGCACCTCAGTACCTTCAGGCTCTGATCAGGCCCTACACCCAAACAAGGGCACTGCGTTCATCCACCTCTGGCCGGCTCGCCTCCCTACCACTGAGGAAGTACAGTTCCCGCTCAGCCCAGTCAAAACTGTTCGCTGCTCAGGCACCCCAATGGTGGAACAAACTCCCTCACGACGCCAGGACAGCGGAGTCAATCACCACCTTCCGGAGACACCTGAAACCCCACCTCTTCAAGGAATACCTAGGATAGGATAAAGCAATCCTTCTGCCCCCCCCCCCCCTTAAAAGATTTAGATGCACTATTGTAAAGTGGCTGTTCCACTGGATGTCATAAGGTGAATGCACCAATTTGTAAGTCGCTCTGGATAAGAGCGTCTGCTAAATGACTTAAATGTAAATGTAAATGTAAATGATGTGACGTATGATGTATGGTGTGTGATGTGTGATGTGATGTATGATCTGTGATATGTGATGTGTGATGTGATGTATGATGTGTGATGTGATGTATGATGTGTGATGTGATGTGATATATGATGTGTGATGTGATGTGATTTATAATATGTGATGTGATGTGATGTTTGAAGTGTGATGTGATGTATGATGTGTGATGTGTGATGTGATGTGATGTATGATCTATGATGTGTGATGTGTGATGTGATGTATGATGTGTGATGTGATGTATGATGTGTGATGTGTGATGTGATATATGATGTGTGATGTGTGATGTAATGTATGATGTGATGTATGATGTATGATGTATGATGTATGATGTATGATGTATGATGTGTGATGTGTGAAGTGTGATGTGTGATGTATGATGTGTGGCGTGATGTATGATGTGTGATGTATGATGTATGATGTGTGATGTGATGTATGATGTGTGATGGGATGTTTGATGTGATGTGTGATGTGTGATGTGATTTATGATGCGTGATGTATGATGTGATGCATGATTTGTGATGTGACGTATGATGTGTGATGTGATGTATGATGTGTGATGTGATGTATGATGTGATGTGATGTATGATATGATGTGATGTGATGTATGATGTGTGATGTAATGTGTGATGTGATGTATGATGTGATGTGTGATGTGATGTATGATGTGTGATGTGATGTATGATGTGTGATGTGATGTATGATGTGTGATGTGATGTATGATGTGTGATGTGTGATGTGTGATGTGGTGTGTCATGTGATGTATGATGTGTGATGTGATGTATGATGTGTGATGTGATGTATGATGTGTGATGTGGTGTGTCATGTGATGTATGATGTGTGATGTAATGTGTGATGTGATGTATGATGTGATGTATGATGTGTGAAGTGTGATGTGTGATGTATGATGTGTGGCGTGATGTATGATGTGTGATGTATGATGTATGATGTGTGATGTGATGTATGATGTGTGATGGGATGTTTGATGTGATGTGTGATGTGTGATGTGATTTATGATGCGTGATGTATGATGTGATGCATGATTTGTGATGTGACGTATGATGTGTGATGTGATGTATGATGTGTGATGTGATGTATGATGTGATGTGATGTATGATATGATGTGATGTGATGGATGATGTGTGATGTAATGTGTGATGTGATGTATGATGTGATGTGTGATGTGATGTATGATGTGTGATGTGATGTATGATGTGTGATGTGATGTATGATGTGTGATGTGATGTATGATGTGTGATGTGTGATGTGTGATGTGGTGTGTCATGTGATGTATGATGTGTGATGTGATGTATGATGTGTGATGTGATGTATGATGTGTGATGTGGTGAGTCATGTGATGTATGATGTGTGATGTAATGTGTGATGTGATGTATGATGTGATGTATGATGTGTGATGTGATGTATGATGTGATGTATGATGTGTGATGTGATGTATGATGTGTGATGTGATGTATGATGTGTGATGTGTGATGTGGTGTGTCATGTGATTCATAATGTATGATGTATGATGTGTGTGTGATGTAAAGTATGATGTGTGATGTGATGTATGATGCACGATTAGTGATGTATGATGTGATGTGTGATGTGATGTATGATGTGTGATGTGATGTATGATGTGTGATGTGATGTATGATGTGTGATGTGATGTATGATGTGTGATGTGATGTATGATGTGATGTGATGTATGATATGTGATGTATGATGTGGGATGTGATGTATGATGTGTGATGTGATGTATGATGTGTGATGTGATGTATGATGTATGATGTATGCTGTGTGATGTATGATATGTGATGTGATGTATGATGTGTGATTTTATGTATGATGTGTGATTTTATGCATGATGTGATGTGATGTATGTGTGATGTGATGTATGATGTGATGTATGATGTGATGTGATGTATGATGTGTGGTGTGATGCGTGATGTGATGTATGATGTGCGATGTGATGTATGATGTATGATTTGTGATTTATAATGTATGATGTGTGATGTGATGCATGATGTGTGATGTGATGTATGATGTATGATTTGTGATTTATAATGTATGATGTGTGATGTGATGTATGATGTGTGATGTGATGTGATGTATGATGTGTGATGTGATGTATGATGTGATGTATGATGTGTGATGTGATGTATGATGTGTGATGTGTTGTATGATGTGTGATGTGATGTATGATGTGTGATTTATAATATGTGATGTGATGTATGGTGTGTGGTGTGTGATGTGATGTATGATGTATGATGTGTGATGTTTGATGTGTGATGTGATGTGATGTATGATGTGTGATGTGATGTTTGATGTGTGATGTGATGTGATGTATGATGTGTGATGTGATATATGATGTGTGATGTGTGATTTGTGATGTGATGTATGATGTGTGATGTGATGTATGATGTGATGTATGATGTGTGATGTGATATATGATGTGTGATGTGTGATTTGTGATGTATGATGTGTGATGTATGATGTGTAATGTGATGTGTGATGTTTGATGTAATGTATGATGTGATGTATGATGTATGATGTATGATGTGTGATGTGATGTGATGTATGATGTGTGATGTGATGTGATGTATGATGTGTTGTATGATGCGTGATGTGATGTATGATGTGTGATTTATAATATGTGATGTGATGTATGATGTTTGATGTGTGATGTGATGTGATTATTATTTGGCACATTATTGGGCACAGACAACAGCACAAAGGGCAAGAAGGTAGAGACAACACTACATCACACAATGCAGCCACAACTGTCAGTAAGAGTGTCCATGACTGAGTCTTTGAATGAAGAGATTGAGATAAAACTGTCCAGTTTGAGTGTTTGTTGCAGCTCGTTCCAGTCGCTAGCTGCAGCGAACTGAAAAGAGGAGGGGCCCAGGGATGTGTGTGCTTTGAGGACCTTTAACTGAATGTGACTGGCAGAACGGGTGTTGTATGTGGAGGATGAGGGCTGCAGTAGATATCTCAGATAGGGGGGAGTGAGGCCTAAGAGGGTTTTATAAATAAGTATCAACCAGTGGGTCTTGTGACGGGTTAACAGAGATTACCCATTTTCAGAGGAGTATAGAGTACAGGGATGTATCCTATAAGGAGCGTTGGTGGCAAATCTGATGGCCGAATGGTAATCAGCTATCCGCTCGAGAGCACCCTTACCTGCCGATCTATAAATTATTTCTCCGTAATCTAGCATGGGTAGGATGGTCATCTGAATCAGGGTTCATTTGGCAGCTGGGGTGAAAGACGGGCAATTACGATAGAGGAAACCAAGTCTAGATTTAACTTTAGCCTGCAGCTTTGACATGTGCCGAGTGGACAGTGTACTGTCTAGCCAGTACTCCTAAGTACTTTTATGTAAGCTCTAAACTCTCAGAAGTAGTAATCACACTTGAGGGGAGAGTGGCATTCTTCTTACCAAACCACATGACCTTTGTTTTGGAGGTGTTCAGAACAAGGTTAAGGGTAGAGAAAGCTTGTTGGACACTAAGAAAGCTCTGTTGTAGAGCATTTAACACAAAACTCGGGGAGGGACCAGTTGAGTACAACACTATCATCTCCATATAAATGGATGAGAGAGCTTCCTACTGCCTGAGCTGTTGTTGATGTAAATTGAGAAGAGCGTGGGGCCTAGGACCGAGCCTTGGGGTACTATCAGGATTGTTGACAGGCAGTGGCTGAGACAACTACCTCTCTCACTCTTTGAGAGAGGTAGTTAGCAAACCAGGCTAAAGACCCCTCAGAGACACCAATACTCCTTAGCCGGCCCAAAAGAATGGAATGGTCTACCGTATCAAAAGCTTTGGCCAAGTCAATAAAAATAGCAGCACAATATTGCTTAGAATCAAGGACAATGGTGACATCATTGAGGACCTTTAAAGCTGCAGTGACACATCCATAACCTGAGCGGAAACCAGATTGCAAACCAGAGAAAATACTATAGACATCAAGAAAGCCAGTCAGTTGATTATTGACAAGTTTTTCCAACACTTTTGATAAACAGGGGAACATAGAAATAGGCCTGTAACAGTTAGGATCAGCTTGATCTCCCGTTTAAATAAAGGACGAACCGTGGCTGCCTTCCAAGCAATGGGAACCTCCCCAGAGAGGAGAGACAGGTTAAAAAGGTCAGACATAGGTTTGGCGATGATAGGGGCAGCAACCTTAAAGAAGAAAGTGTCTAAACCATCTGACCAAGATGTTTTTTGGGGGTCAACTTTAAGGAGCTCCTTTAGCACCTCGGACTCAGTGACTGCCTGCAGGGAGAAACGTTGTAGCAGGGCAGGGGAAAAAGAGGGAGGAGGATCGGGGACAGTCACATTAGAATGGGTGGGAGATGAGGAAATGTTGGGCGGTCAAGGAGGCATGGCGGAGTCAAATAGGAATCCTGACTTAATGAAGTGGTGATTAAAGAGCTCAGCCATGTGCTTCTTGTCAGTAACAACCACATCATCAACATTAAGGGACATGGGCAGCTGTGAGGAGGAGGGTTTATTCTCCAGGTCTTTTGGGGTTAGACCCACAGAGAGAGAACTGCTCCTTAAAGTAACTAACTTTGGCCTTCCGGATAGCCTGAGTGCATTTATTTCTCATTTGCCTGAACGAGAGCCAGTCAGCCTGAGTATGCGTGTGCCGAGCCTTTCGCCAATTACAATTCATGAGGGGGAGTAACTCTGCCAGATCACGGTCAAACCAGGGGCTGAACCTGTTTTTAATTCTAATTTTCTTTATGGGGGCGTGTCTGTTCACAATACCAATGAAAATATACCAAAAGAAGGTCCAATCGTCTTCGACAGAGGGGATCAAGCTGATTCTATACCATTTTATAGAGGCCAGGTCATGAAGGAAGGCTTGCTCATTAAAGTGTTGTAGCATGCGTCTATGACAAATCAGGACAGGTCGTTTCACTGAGCAGCCATTACGAACACAGGCTGTAAAACAGTGATCATTAAGGTCATTACAGAAAACACAAGACTGATACCTATCAGGATTATTGGTGAGGATAACATCGAGGAGAGTAGCCTTTTCTGTGTGTTTGGAGTCATACTTTGTGGGATTGGTAATAATCTGAGAAAGATTTAGGGAGTCCCATTGCTTTAGGACTTGTTCAGGTGGTTTAAGCATGTCCCAGGTTAGGTCAACAAGCAGGACACATTCAGACTTGGTGTAAGGGGCCAGGAGAGACAGGTCGGTTATGATGGAGGACGATAGCACCAAGCAAGAGTCAACAAAGAGCTATTTGAAAGTTTAATGCTTAAAACCAGCAAATCAAATTGTTTGGGGACAGACTTGGTGGAGACAACCGTGCACTGAATGTGATCCTTGGTGAAGATTGTCACTCCCCCATCTTTGGAAGATATGTCTTGCCGAATAAGGTTATAACCAGAAAGGTTAACATCAGTATTCAAAACAGTCTTCCTTAAAACTTCTTCAGGATCGGTGGGTCCCAACGCGGGACGGTTGAGCTAACGTAGGCTAATGTGATTAGCATGAGGTTGTAAGTAACAAGAACATTTCCCAGAACATAGACATATCTGATATTGGCAGAAAGCTTACATTCTTGTTATACTAACTGCACTGTCCAATTTACATTAACTATTACAGTGAACGAATATCATGCTATTGTTTGAGGAGAGTGCACTGTTTTGAACATGACAAGTTATTAATTAACAAATTAGGCACATTTGGGCAGTCTTGATAGAAAATTTTGAACAGAAATGCAATGGTTCATTGGATCGCACAGAAACTTTCCACATACACTGCTGCCATCTTGTGGCCAATATCTAAATTGCACCTGGGCTGGAATAATACATTATGGCCTTTCTCTTGCATTTCAAAGATGATGGTACAAAAAAAATACAAAAAAACATTTGTTTTTTTCTTTGTATTATCTTTTACCAGATCTAATGTGTTATATTCTCCTACATTCCTTTCACATTTCCACAAACTACAAAGTGTTTCCTTTCAAAAGGTATCAAGAATATGCATTTCCTTACTACAGGCAGTTAGATTTGGGTATGTTATTTAAGGCGAAAATTGGAAAAAATATGTACGGATCCTTAACACCAACACAGCTGGATTGGAGCTGTGAACCCACACTTTCAATTGATCCATTTTAGGTAATAAGCTACTAGTGTTAACGTGCAGAAAACCCAGGCTTTTAACGAGAGCAGAAATCAGTGAAGCAGATATCAAAGCACAGGTCAGAATTGGCTCTGGCAACAGTAGATGGGCCAGGGTGTACATCGACATCTCCAGATATCATCAACAGTAATACAATCAAGGTACGGCAGAGGACAGGGAGAGCTCTGCAGTGCTGATTTATGACATCTGAATGTGCATCAGATGGCAACAAGGTCATATTGTACAGCAATTTCATCAGGTAACATGAATACAAAGCCAGCGAGAGGTGATTAGGCTCAGTTGGTAGAGCATGGCGCTTGCAACGCCAGGGTTGTGGGTTCATTCCCCACAAGGGGACCAGGATGAATATGTATGAACTTTCCAATTTGTAAGTCGCTCTGGTTAAGAGCGTCTGCTAAATGACTTAAATGTAATGTAAATGTCATTATAATATGCAGAGAGGCCAAAAGTCAGTGTAACCAATAGAGAGTCAGAGTTCCGAGTGTGGGAACAAACATTGCCTGTTCCACGGTTGGGTAAAGAACATTTGTAGTCAACAAAGTATGAAGGAGTCATGAGGCAAATAGCAAAACAGCAAAATGCACAAGAAAAAAAAAGTACATATAACGACTTGGGGCTAGCCAGTGTAAGTTCAGAGTCACTCACCCCAACAGTGTGTGAGTCACTCACCCCAACAGTGTTTGAGTCACTCACCCCAACAGCAGGAGAGAGGGGGGAGTGTGGTGGGGGTACCTGTACCAGACAGGGGGAGACAGGCCAGGGCAGACAGTGAACAGAGAGGGGGGAGTGTGGTGGGGGTACCTGTACCAGACAGGGGGAGACAGGCCAGGGCAGACGGTGAACAGAGAGGGGGGAGTGTGGTGGGGGTACCTGTACCAGACAGGGGGAGACAGGCCAGGGCAGACAGTGAACAGAGAGGGGGGAGTGTGGTGGGGGTACCTGTACCAGACAGGGGGAGACAGGCCAGTGCAGACAGTGAACAGAGAGGGGGGAGTGTGGTGGGGGTACCTGTACCAGACAGGGGGAGACAGGCTAGGGCAGACAGTGAACAGAGAGGGGGGAGTGTGGTGGGGGTACCTGTACCAGACAGGGGGAGACAGACTAGGGCAGACAGTGAACAGAGAGGGGGGAGTGTGGTGGGGGTACCTGTACCAGACAGGGGGAGACAGACTAGGGCAGACAGTGAACAGAGAGGGGGGAGTGTGGTGGAGGTACCTGTACCAAACAGGCCAGGGCAGACGGTGAACAGAGAGGGGGGAGTGTGGTGGGGGTACCTGTACCAGAAAGTGAACAGAGAGGGGGGAGTGTGGTGGGGGTACCTGTACCAGACAGGGGGAGACAGGCCAGACGGTGAACAGATCGCCAGGTGGAATCCAAGCAGCAGTGCAGGCGACAACAGGAGTAGGTGTCACACCCACTCGGGAGAAGCTAATAATACTGGAGGCAGATGTCTTGTAGAAAACGCCAGTGAATGGTCTCTGAACAGCAGGAAGGGGCATCAGAGGACGCTTCAAAGACTCCTGCCACTTGTTGGGGCCAAAGGCCACGACACCTTTTACCTCACACCTTAGTGCTGATTGAATGTGTATCTGGTCTGGAAGCCTGGGAGACGTAACTCAGCATTCAGTCCGACTGAAGTCAAATATATCATTGTAATGTACAATCTTTTTCATTTTTTTCATTTTTTTCTTGGCTTTCAAAATAGCATCAGACCGAACACTACTCACTCAGTTCCAGGTTGGATGGTGTCCTCAGGTCTCTGCTGTTTATTTGCTAGAGCACCCTCCGTATAGCTTGGAAAAAGAAAAACCTTGGAAGCAGGAATCTCTCCGGTTAATTTGAGTCAAAAATTAGGTTGTAGGTTTGGAATTTTGACCTGGATCGAAGGCCACGCTGTAGCAGCCTGCATATGTACCTGCCGAAAAATCCAAGTTTATCCAAATCCAAATCTATTCTTTTGTAAAAAAAAAAAAAAAAAAAAAAAAAAATGAAAAACTTGAGTGCTCACATGCAGATGTGTCTCTCTCTCTACAGCTGTGTCTCTCTCTCTGCAGCTGTGTCTCTCTCTCTGCAGCTGTGTCTCTCTCTCTGCAGCTGTGTCTCTCTCTATGCAGCTGTGTCTCTCTCTATGCAGCTGTGTCCGATGTAGCTATGCTTCCCTCCTACTAGCCTGATGTAGCTATGATATCCTCCTACTAGCCCAATGTAGCTATGCTATCCTCCTACTAGCCTGATGTAGCTATGCTATCCTCCTACTAGCCCAATGTAGCTATGCTATCCTCCTACTAGCCTGATGCAGCTATGCTATCCTCCTACTATCCCAATGTAGCTATGCTATCCTCCTACTAGCCTGATGTAGCTATGCTTCCCTCCTAATAGCCTGATGTAGCTATGCTATCCTACTACTAGCCCAATGTAGCTATGCTATCCTCCTACTACCCTGATGTAGCTATGCTATCCTCTTACCAGCCCAATGTAGCTATGCTATCCTCCTACTAGCCTGATGTAGCTATGCTTCCCTCCTAATAGCCTGATGTAGCTATGCTATCCTACTACTAGCCCAATGTAGCTATGCTATCCTCCTACTAGCCTGATGTAGCTATGCTATCCTCTTACCAGCCCAATGTAGCTATGCTATCCTCCTACTAGCCTGATGTAGCTATGCTATCCTCTTACTAGCCTGATGTAGCTATGCTTCCTTCCTACTAGCTCAATGTAGCTATCCTATCCTCCTACTAGCCTGATGTAGCTATGCTATCCTCTTACTAGCCTGATGTATCTATGCTTCCTTCCTACTAGCCTGATGTAGCTATGCTATCCTCCTACTAGCCCGATGTAGCTATGCTTCCCTCCTACTAGCCTGATGTAGCTATGCTATCTTCCTACTAGCCCAATGTAGCTATTCTATCCTCCTACTAGCCTGATGTAGCTATGCTATCCTCCTACTAGCCTGATGTAGCTATGCTATCCTCTTACTAGCCCAATGTAGCTATGCTATCCTCCTACTAGTCTGATGTAGCTATGCTATCCTCTTACTAGCCCAATGTAGCTATGCTATCCTACTACTAGCCCAATGTAGCTATGCTATCCTCCTACTAGCCTGATGTACCTATGCAATCCTCCTACTACGTTTCTTAAAATAGTGGAACTACTGGAAAACAGGGAGGACCAATGTTTGGGTGTCTGTGTGACTCTTTTCCATATCTTCATCTTCTTCAGCTTGTTTTCTCCCCCTTGTTCCCTCCACCCCACCCAGACTACCCCGATGTCCCATGTTCCCTCTGGGTAAATATGACAGGTCTTCTCGTAACGGCACAAGGCAGTAACCAGGGTCCATTAGTAACAGCACAAGGCAGTAACCAGGGTATCTTTGTAATATCACAAGGCAGTAACCAGGGTCTCTTAGTAACAGCACAAGGCAGTAACCAGGGTCTCTTAGTAACGGCAGAAGGCAGTAACCAGAGTCCCTTAGTAACGGCACAAGGCAGTAACCAGGGTCTCTTAGTAACAGCACAAGGCAGTAACCAGGGTCTCTTAGTAACGGCACAAGGCAGTAACCAGGGTCCCTTAGTAACGGTACAAGGCAGTAACCAGGGTCTCTTAGTAACGACACAAGGCAGTAACCAGGGTCTCTTAGTAACGGCACAAGGCAGTAACCAGGGTCTCTTAGTAACGGTACAAGGCAGTAACATGGGTCTCTTAGTAACGGTACAAGGCAGTAACCAGGGTCCATTAGTAACAGCACAAGGTCGTAACCAGGGTCCCTTAGTAACGGCACAAGGCAGTAACCAGGGTCTTCTCGTAACGGCACAAGGCAGTAACCAGGGTCTCTTAGTAACGGCACAAGGCAGTAACCAGGGTCTCTTAGTAACGGCACAAGGCAGTAACCAGGGTCCCTTAGTAACGGCACAAGGCAGTAACCAGGTTTTCTTAGTAATTGCACAAGGTCGTAACCAGGGTCTCTTAGAAACGGTACAAGGCAGTAACCAGGGTCTCTTAGAAACGGTACAAGGCAGTAACCAGGGTCTCTTAGTAACGGTAAAAGGCAGTAACCAGGGTCTCTTAGTAACAGCACAAGGCAGTAACCAGGTTCTTCTCGTAACGGTACAAGGCAGTAACCAGGATCTCTTAGTAACGGCACAAGGCAGTAACCAGGGTCTCTTAGTAACGGTAAAAGGCAGTAACCAGGGTCTCTTAGGAACGGCACAAGGCAGTAACCAGGGTCTCTTAGAAACGGTACAAGGCAGTAACCAGGGTCTCTTAGTAACGGCACAAGGCAGTAACCAGGGTCTCTTAGTAACGGCACAAGGCAGTAACCAGGGTCTCTTAGTAACGGATAAAAGCTAGTAACCAGTGTCTCTTAGTAACGGCACAAGGTCGTAACCAGGGTCTCTTAGAAACGGTACAAGGCAGTAACCAGGGTCTCTTAGAAACGGTACAATGCAGTAACCAGGGTCTCTTAGAAACGGTAAAAGGCAGTAACCAGGGTCTCTTAGTAACGGTAAAAGGCAGTAACCATGGTCTCTTAGTAACGGCGCAAGGCAGTAACCAGGGTCTTCTCGTAACGGTACAAGGCAGTAACCAGGGTCTCTTAGTAACGGCACAAGGCAGTAACCAGGGTCTCTTAGTAACGGTAAAAGGCAGTAACCAGGGTCTCTTAGTAACGGCACAAGGCAGTAACCAGGCTCTCTTAGAAACGGTACAAGGCAGTAACCAGGGTCTCTTAGTAACGGCACAAGGCAGTAACCAGGGTCTCTTAGTAACGGTACAAGGCAGTAACCAGGCTCTCTTAGTAACGGCACAAGGCACTAACCAGGGTCTCTTAGTAACGGCACAAGGCAGTAACCAGGCTCTCTTAGAAACGGTACAAGGCAGCAACCAGGCTCTCTTAGTAACGGTAAAAGGCAGTAACCAGGGTATCTTAGTAACGGCACAAGGCAGTAACCAGGGTCTCTTAGAAACGGTACAAGGCAGTAACCAGGGTCTCTTAGTAACGGTACAAGGCAGTAACCAGGCTCTCTTAGTAACGGTAAAAGGCAGTAACCAGGGTATCTTAGTAACGGCACAAGGTCGTAACCAGGGTCTCTTAGTAACGGCACAAGGCAGTACCAGTGTCTATTAGTAACGGTACAAGGCAGTAACATGGGTCTCTTAGTAACGGCACAAGGCAGTAACCAGGGTCTTCTCGTAACGGTACAAGGCAGTAACCAGGGTCTCTTAGTAACGGCACAAGGCAGTAACCAGGGTCTCTTAGTAACGGTAAAAGGCAGTAACCAGGGTCTCTTAGTAACGGCACAAGGCAGTAACCAGGCTCTCTTAGAAACGGTACAAGGCAGTAACCAGGGTCTCTTAGTAACGGCACAAGGCAGTAACCAGGGTCTCTTAGTAACGGTAAAAGGCAGTAACCAGGGTCTCTTAGTAAAGGCACAAGGTCGTAACCAGGCTCTCTTAGTAACGGTAAAAGGCAGTAACCAGGGTCTCTTAGAAACGGTACAAGGCAGTAACCAGGGTCTCTTAGAAATGGTACAAGGCAGTAACATGGGTCTCTTAGTAACGGTACAAGGCAGTAACATGGGTCTCTTAGTAACGGTACAAGGCAGTAACATGGGTCTCTTAGTAACGGTACAAGGCAGTAACATGGGTCTCTCAGTAACGGTACAAGGCAGTAACACGGGTCTCTTAGTAACGGTACAAGGCAGTAACCAGGGTCTCTTAGTAACGGCACAAGGCAGTAACCAAGGTCTCTTAGTAACGGCACAAGGCAGTAACATGGGTCTCTTAGTAACGGCACAAGGCAGTAACATGGGTCTCTTAGTAACGGCACAAGGCAGTAACCAAGGTCTCTTAGTAACGGCACAAGGCAGTAACATGGGTCTCTTAGTAACGGCACAAGGCAGTAACATGGGTCTCTTAGTAACGGTACAAGGCAGTAACATGGTTCTGACTGAGGGAGTAGCTAAGAACCTTACCATAGAAAATCGGAGACGGATGACATGACACCATTGTCTTGCTGTAAGTCCCACTGAGGGAGTGACTAAGAACCTTACCATAGAAAATATGCAATGACGAAGACAGACAAAATACAGTATAGATAGACTATGTATGATGAGAACGAAAAGGAGCCAATTTGCAGATGGAAGACGAATATGCAGTATAGCCTACTGTTAGCTTGATGTATTCCTGAGATGTACATCAGGGTGTAACTAACATCCTTTTCAAAACAACATCTGCTACAAAGGTTATAACTTCCAAACAATGGCAGAATAGAAAACAGGACTAGGTTTCACGTCTAGTTACAGGGTGTAGGCTGCACCACCAAGGGAGGAGTTAAACAGTCAAACAGCTGCACCACCAAGGGAGGACGTAAACATTCAACCACCTGCACCACCAAGGGAGGAGTTAAATATTCAACCACCTGCACCACCAAGGGAGGAAATAAACAGTCAACCAGCTGCACCACCAAGGGAGGAGATAAACAGCCAACCGCCTGCACCACCAAGGGAGGAGTAAACAGTTAACCAGCTGCACCACCAAGGGAGGAGGAAAACAGTCAACCGCCTGCACCACCAAGGGAGGAGAAAACAGTCAACCGCCTGCACCACCAAGGGAGGAAATAAACAGTCAACCAGCTGCACCACCAAGGGAGGAGGAAAACAGTCAACCAGCTGCACCACCAAGGGAGGAGGTAAACAGTCAACCGCCTGCACCACCAAGGGAGGAGGTAAACAGTCAGCCAGCTGCACCACCAAGGGAGGAGGAAAACAGTCAACCAGTTGCACCACCAAGGGAGGAGATAAACAGTCAACCAAGGGAGGAGGAAAACAGTCAACCAGCTGCATCCCCAAGGGAGGAGGAAAACAGTCAACCAGCTGCACCACCAAGGGAGGAGGAAAGCAGTCAACCACCTGCACCACCAAGGGAGGAGATAAAACAGTCAGCCGCCTGCACCACCAAGGGAGGAGTTAAACAGTCAGCCGCCTGCACCACCAAGGGAGGAGATAAACAGTCAGCCGCCTGCACCACTAAGGGAGGAAATAAACATTCAACCACCTGCACCACCAAGGGAGGAGGTAAACAGTCAATCCCCTGCACCACCAAGGGAGGAGATAAACAGTCAACCAGCTGCACCACCAAGGGAGGAGGTAAACAGTCAACCGCCTGCACCACCAAGGGAGGAGTAAACAGTTAACCAGCTGCACCACCAAGGGAGGAGGAAAACAGTCAACCGCCTGCACCACCAAGGGAGGAGAAAACAGTCAACCGCCTGCACCACCAAGGGAGGAAATAAACATTCAACCAGCTGCACCACCAAGGGAGGAGATAAACAGCCAACCGCCTGCACCACCAAGGGAGGAGTAAACAGTTAACCAGCTGCACCACCAAGGGAGGAGGAAAAAAGTCAACCGCCTGCACCACCAAGGGAGGAGAAAACAGTCAACCGCCTGCACCACCAAGGGAGGAAATAAACAGTCAACCAGCTGCACCACCAAGGGAGGAGGAAAACAGTCAACCAGCTGCACCACCAAGGGAGGAGGTAAACAGTCAACCACCTGCACCATCCAAGGGAGGAGGTAAACAGTCAACCGCCTGCACCACCAAGGTCTAAGGCTGCATTCATCACCTGTCTTCGTGCTTGTCTCCACCCCCCTCCAGGTGTCGCCCATCTTCCCCATTATCCCCTGGGTACTTATACCTGTGTTCTCTGTTTGTCTGTTGCCAGTTCGGCTTGTTCGTCAAGCTTACCAGCGTTCGTCCTGTCAGCTCCTGTCTTCTTTTCCCAGTCTCTCTTTTCCTCGCCCTCCTGGTTTTTGACACTTGCCTGCCCCTGACCACTCTGCCTGCCCCTGACCACTCTGCCTGCCCCTGACCACTCTGCCTGCCCCTGACCAATCTGCCTGTCCTTGACCACTCTGCCTGCCCCTGAGCACTCTGCCTGCCCCTGAGCACTCTGCCTGCCCCTGAGCACTCTGCCTGCCCCTGACCACTCTGCCTGCCCCTGACCACTCTGCCTGCCCCTGACCACTGCCTGCCCCTGACCACTCTGCCTGCCCCTGACCCTGAGCCTGCCCCTGACCCTGAGCCTGCCCCTGACCACTCTGCCTGCCCCTGACCACTCTGCCTGCCCCTGACCCTGAGCCTGCCCCTGACCCTGAGCCTGCCCCCGACCACTCTGCCTGACCCTGAGCCTGCCCCTGACCACTCTGCCTGCCCCCGACCACTCTGCCTGACCCTGAGCCTGCCCCCGACCACTCTGCCTGACCACTCTGCCTGCCCCTGACCACTCTGCCTGCCCCTGACCACTCTGCCTGCCCCTGACCACTCTGCCTGCCCCTGACCACTCTGCCTGCCCCTGACCACTCTGCCTGCCCCTGACCCTGAGCCTGCTCCTGCCCCTGACCCTGAGCCTGCTCCTGCCCCTGACCCTGAGCCTGCCTGCCGTCCTGTACCTTTGCCTCTGTTGCTGTAATAAACATTGTTACTTTGACACGGTCTGCATCTGGGTCTTACCTTTATGCTGACAAAATATCTTCTAATCGTCTTATTCGAAAGAATCGTATCTTATCATCTGTTGCTCATTCCAGCATGAAAAAAAAAAAAAAAATTTAAACAATTGATGCTAAATAAGAACAGAGTTTTGAGGTGAGTCTTTGCAAGGTACTAAAATGTCCATTTTGTACTTGGTATATGAACTCACCCTCACCACAATATATAGGGCTAAATGAGTCGACCTATAATTGTTTTCCTCAGATCACACCTGTGTCCCAAAGGGCACCCTATTCCCTACATAGTGCACTACTGTTGACCAGGACCCATAGGGCTCAGTTAGAAAGTAGTGCACTAGGTAGGGGATAGCAGGGTGCCATTTGGGATAGATCATATGGTTTCATGTTGTGGTTGACGTCGCGAACGGAGACGGAGGTACTAGGAACCTATCTGAGCGACGATCGTTCACCTTCCAGACTGTTCCACTATCATTACAGACCATTTCAGATGATTTAGAGACAACTAGAGACTATATCCGACTTTCGGACTGTTATTTCAGAATTGCAGTCCATTACAGACAATTTCAGACTAGTAAAGGCCTATTTCAGACTTCTAGTGCACTGCTCAACGACAGACAGGACAGCAGATTTGGTAATAAGGCTGACTTCATCATTCATTCTGTAACCACTTAACAATGTGTACAGTAGTTGTGGGGTTGTTGGGGAAGATTAGATAAAAGGTCTCGTCCGGAAGCAAAAAAACAGTGAGCGCCCGTTCCTAATGTAACCCACCTCCCTTTTTCTCTATGTACCCCCCTCCCCTTTCCTAATGTAACCCCCCTCCCTTTTCTCTATGTACCCCCTCTCCCCTTTTCTCTATGTACCCCCCTCCCCTTTCCTAATGTAACCCACCTCCCATTTTCTCTATGTACCCCCTCTCCTTTTCTCCATGTACCCCCTCCCCTTTCCTAATGTAACCCCCCTCCCTTTTCTCTATGTACCCCCTCTCCTTTTCTCTATGTACCCCCCTCCCCTTTCCTAATGTAACCCCCCTCCCTTTTCTCTATGTAACCCCCTCCCCTTTTCTCCATGTACCCCCTCCCCTTTCCTAATGTAACCCCCCTCCCTTTTCTCTATGTAACCCCCCCTCCCTTTTCTCTATGTAACCCCCGCTCCCCTTTTCCTAATGTAACCCCCACTCCCCTTTTCTCTATGTACCCCCCTTCCCCTTTTCTCTATGTAACCCCCACTCCCCTTTTCTCTATGTAACCCCCTCTCCCCTTTTCTCTATGTAACCCCCTCTCCCCTTTTCTCTATGTAACCCCCTCTCCCCTTTTCTCTATGTAACCCCCACTCCCCTTTTCTCTATGTAACCCCCTCTCCCCTTTTCTCTATGTAACCCCCTCTCCCCTTTTCCCTATGTAACCCCCACTCCCCTTTTCTCTATGTAACCCCCTCTCCCCTTTTCTCTATGTAACCCCCTCTCCCCTTTTCTCTATGTAACCCCCACTCCCCTTTTCTCTATGTAACCCCCACTCCCCTTTTCTCTATGTAACCCCCTCTCCCCTTTTCTCTATGTAACCCCCCTCTCCCCTTTTCTCTATGTAACCCCCCCTCCCTTTTCTCTATGTAACCCCCGCTCCCCTTTTCCTAATGTAACCCCCACTCCCCTTTTCTCTATGTACCCCCCTTCCCCTTTTCTCTATGTAACCCCCTCTCCCCTTTTCTCTATGTAACCCCCGCTCCCCTTTTCCTAATGTAACCCCCACTCCCCTTTTCTCTATGTACCCCCCTTCCCCTTTTCTCTATGTAACCCCCACTCCCCTTTTCTCTATGTAACCCCCTCTCCCCTTTTCTCTATGTAACCCCCTCTCCCCTTTTCTCTATGTAACCCCCTCTCCCCTTTTCTCTATGTAACCCCCACTCCCCTTTTCTCTATGTAACCCCCTCTCCCCTTTTCTCTATGTAACCCCCTCTCCCCTTTTCTCTATGTAACCCCCTCTCCCCTTTTCCCTATGTAACCCCCTCTCCCCTTTTCTCTATGTAACCCCCTCTCCCCTTTTCTCTATGTAACCCCCTCTCCCCTTTTCCCTATGTAACCCCCTCTCCCCTTTTCTCTATGTAACCCCCCCTCCCTTTTCTCTATGTAACCCCCGCTCCCCTTTTCCTAATGTAACCCCCACTCCCCTTTTCTCTATGTACCCCCCTTCCCCTTTTCTCTATGTAACCCCCTCTCCCCTTTTCTCTATGTAACCCCCTCTCCCCTTTTCCCTATGTAACCCCCTCTCCCCTTTTCTCTATGTAACCCCCTCTCCCCTTTTCTCTATGTAACCCCCCCTCCCTTTTCTCTATGTAACCCCCGCTCCCCTTTTCCTAATGTAACCCCCCCTTCCCTTTTCTCTATGTAACCCCCTCTCCCCCTTTCTCTATGTAACCCCCACTCCCCTTTTCTCTATGTAACCCCCTCTCCCCTTTTCCCTATGTAACCCCCTCTCCCCTTTTCTCTATGTAACCCCCTCTCCCCTTTTCTCTATGTAACCCCCTCTCCCCTTTTCCCTATGTAACCCCCTCTCCCCTTTTCTCTATGTAACCCCCGCTCCCCTTTTCCTAATGTAACCCCCACTCCCCTTTTCTCTATGTACCCCCCTTCCCCTTTTCTCTATGTAACCCCCTCTCCCCTTTTCTCTATGTAACCCCCTCTCCCCTTTTCTCTATGTAACCCCCTCTCCCCTTTTCTCTATGTAACCCCCTCTCCCCTTTTCTCTATGTAACCCCCTCTCCCCTTTTCCCTATGTAACCCTCTCTCCCCTTTTCTCTATGTAACCCCCTCTCCCCTTTTCTCTATGTAACCCCCACTCCCCTTTTCCCTATGTAACCCCCTCTCCCCTTTTCCCTATGTAACCCCCTCTCCCCTTTTCTCTATGTAACCCCCTCTCCCCTTTTCTCTATGTAACCCCCTCTCCCCTTTTCTCTATGTAACCCACCTCCCATTTTCTCTATGTAACCCCCACTCCCCTTTTGTCTATGTAACCCCCCTCCCCTTTTCCCTATGTAACCCCCTCTCCCCTTTTCCCTATGTAACCCCCTCTCCCCTTTTCTCTATGTAACCCCCTCTCCCCTTTTCTCTATGTAACCCCCACTCCCCTTTTCTCTATGTAACCCCCTCTCCCCTTTTCTCTATGTAACCCCCTCTCCCCTTTTCTCTATGTAACCCCCTCTCCCCTTTTCTCTATGTAACCCCCTCTCCCCTTTTCTCTATGTAACCCCCACTCCCCTTTTCTCTATGTAACCCCCTCTCCCCTTTTCCCTATGTAACCCCCTCTCCCCTTTTCTCTATGTAACCCCCTCTCCCCTTTTCTCTATGTAACCCCCTCTCCCCTTTTCTCTATGTAACCCCCCTCCCCTTTTCCCTATGTAACCCCCTCTCCCCTTTTCCCTATGTAACCCCCTCTCCCCTTTTCTCTATGTAACCCACCTCCCATTTTCTCTATGTAACCCCCTCTCCCCTTTTCCCTATGTAACCCCCTCTCCCCTTTTCTCTATGTAACCCCCCTTCCCTTTTCTCTATGTAACCCCCTCTCCCCTTTTCTCTATGTAACCCCCGCTCGCCTTTTCCTAATATAACCCCCCCTTCCCCTTTTCTCTATGTAACCCTCATCCCCTTTTCTCTATGTAACCCCCTCCCCTTTTCTCTACGTAACCCCCTCCCCTTTTCTCTACGTAACTCCCCCCTCCCCTTTTGTCTATGTAACCCCTCTCCTCTTTTCTCTATGTAACCCCCTCCCCTTTTCTCTACGTAACCCCCTCCCCTTTTCTCTACGTAACTCCCCCCTCCCCTTTTGTCTATGTAACCCCTCTCCTCTTTTCTCTATGTACCCCCTCCCCTTTTCCCTATGTAACCCCCACTCCCCTTTTATCTATGTAACCCCCTCTCCCCTTTTCCCTATGTAACCCCCTCCCCTTTTCCCTATGTAACCCCCTCTCCCCTTTTCCCTATGTAACCCCCTCTCCCCTTTTCTCTATGTAACCCCCTCTCCCCTTTTCCCTATGTAACCCCCTCTCCCCTTTTCTCTATGTAACTCCCCCCTCCCCTTTTCCCTATGTAACCCCCTCTCCCCTTTTCTCTATGTAACCCCCTCTCCCCTTTTCTCTATGTAACCCCCTCCCCTTTTCTCTACGTAACCCCCTCTCCCCTTTTCTCTATGTAACTCCCCCCTCCCCTTTTCACTATGTAACCCCCTCTCCCCTTTTCTCTATGTAACCCCCTCTCCCCCTTTCTCTATGTAACCCCCTCTCCCCTTTTCTCTATGTAACCCCCTCTCCCCTTTTCTCTATGTAACCCCCTCTCCCCTTTTCTCTATGTAACCCCCTCTCCCCCTTTCTCTATGTAACCCCCTCTCCCCTTTTCTCTATGTAACCCCCTCTCCCCTTTTCTCTATGTAACCCCCTCTCCCCTTTTCTCTATGTAACCCCCTCTCCCCTTTTCTCTATGTAACCCCCTCTCCCCTTTTCTCTATGTAACCCCCTCTCCCCTTTTCTCTATGTAACCCCCTCTCCCCTTTTCTCTATGTAACCCCCTCTCCCCTTTTCTCTATGTAACCCCCTCCCCTTTTCTCTATGTAACCCCCACTCCCCTTTTCTCTATGTAACCCCCTCTCCCCTTTTCTCTATGTAACCCCCTCTCCCCTTTTCTCTATGTAACCCCCTCTCCCCTTTTCTCTATGTAACCCCCTCTCCCCTTTTCTCTATGTAACCCCCTCTCCCCTTTTCTCTATGTAACCCCCTCTCCCCTTTTGTCTATGTAACCCCCACTCCCCTTTTCTCTATGTAACCCCCTCTCCCCTTTTCTCTATGTAACCCCCTCTCCCCCTTTCTCTATGTAACCCCCTCTCCCCTTTTCTCTATGTAACCCCCTCTCCCCTTTTCTCTATGTAACCCCCTCTCCCCTTTTCTCTACGTAACCCCCTCTCCCCTTTTCTCTATGTAACCCCCTCTCCCCTTTTCTCTATGTAACCCCCACTCCCCTTTTCTCTATGTAACCCCCTCTCCCCTTTTCTCTATGTAACCCCCTCTCCCCTTTTGTCTATGTAACCCCCCTTCCCTTTTCTCTATGTAACCCCCCCCCCCCCTCCCCATTTCTCTATTGATGGATGGAGTGTGTGGAGTTTCTGGATGCAGTGACCAAGCTGTTTTAATCTCTTTGATTCACTAACTGAACAATCTGTGGTGGTTGTGGAGTTGTTGGTGTGGAACGAGAACAAGAGGATAGCTGGGTCTTTAGAGAGAGTTAGTAACAGTCTTTAGAGAGAGTAGCCTACCAGATGTCTGGGTGTCTGTTGTCTGTTGGGGGAATGTGTGGTAACTAACCGAGGACACAGGACGGTGGCGTCCCCTTCTCCTCTCTCTGGTGGACACAGACTAAGACCCCCTTCCAGGACTCTGTGAACTGATCCCCTGATTATCTCAGTGTGTTTAATCTCCTCAACGCTCCACCGTTTTTCCAAGCCTGGGCTTGCATCCCCCCCCTTTTCCCAACAGACTCACTCCACTGGGCAGAGAATCCCCAAACCACTGGGACCCTACACTGTGAAAGCGCTTAACACAAAGGAGGCTGAGGAGAGAAAGGAGATCCCAAATCCAACTCTCTCTCCCACCACTTCATTTCCCTCCCTCCCATCCATCCCTCCGTCACACTCTGTAAACCAAAGGAGTGCAGCAGTGTCCCAGGAATCCTCCTCAATATCTTGGGATTAGCCCTTACCCCTCCCTGAGTCCCTCTATGTCCTCCCTCCTCCCCTTCTCCCTCTGTCCGTCTATCTCCCCTCTCCTCCCTCTGTCTCCCCTCTCCTCTCTCTGTCTCTCCTCCCCTCCCTCCCTCCATCTGTCTCCCCTCTCCTCTCTCTGTCTCTCCTCCCCTCCCTATGTCTCCCCTCCCTCCCTCTGTCTCTCCTCCCCTCCCTCTGTCTCCCCTCTCCTCCCTCTGTCTCTCCTCTCATCCCTCTGTCTCTCCTCCCCTCCCTCTGTCTCCCCTCTCCTCCCTCTGTCTCCCCTCTCCTCCCTCTGTCTCCCCTCTCATCCCTCTGTCTCTCCTCTGACTCCTCTGTCTCCCCTCTCCTCCCTCTGTCTCCCCTCTCTCCCTCTGTCTCCCCTCTCTCCCGTTGTCTCTCCTCTGACTCCTCTGTCTCCCCTCTCCTCCCTCTGTCTCCCCTCTCTCCCTCTGTCTCCCCTCTCTCCCTCTGTCTCTCCTCTCCTCCCTCTGTCTCTCCTCTCCTCCCTCTGTCTCCCCTCTCTCCTCTGTCTCCCCTCTCCTCCCTCTGTCTCCCCTCTCTCCCTCTGTCTCCCCTCTCTCCCTCTGTCTCTCCTCTCCTCCCTCTGTCTCTCCTCTCCTCCCTCTGTCTCCCCTCTCTCCCTCTGTCTCCCCTCTCATCCCTCTGTCTCTCCTCTCCTCCCTCTGACTCCCCTCTCCTCCCCCTGTTTCTCCTCTGTCTCCCCTCTCATCCCCCTGTTTCTCCTCTGTCTCCCCTCTCATCCCCCTGTTTCTCCGCTGTCTCCCCTCTCATCCCCCTGTTTCTCCTCTGTCTCCCCTCTCATCCCCCTGTTTCTCCTCTGTCTCCCCTCTCATCCCGTTGTCTCTCATATGACTACTCTGTCTCCCCTCTCATCCCCCTGTTTCTCCTCTGTCTCCCCTCTCATCACTCTGTCTCTCATCTGACTCCTCTGTCTCTCTCCTCTCCTCCCTCTGTCTCTCATCTGACTCCTCTGCCTCCCCTCTCTCCCCCTGTCTGCTCTCCATCTCTCCCTCTTCTCCCCTTTCTCCCGCTCCCTCAGCCCTCAACCTCTCTCTCCCTCCCTCCTCTCTCTGTCCCTCCCTTTCCATTCAGACTCATCTGGCCAGGCCCATTATGAAAGCCAAGGCGTTCTCCCCGGCTTCACAGGAGAAACAATCAAATATACTCCTTTTAATCCCTCATGAGCTCATCTCTCCCCAGAGTCTGACTCTCCCCTGCCTATACACACACCAAACACACACACACACACACACTAAACACACACACACACACACACACACACACACTAAACACACACACACACACACCAAACACACACCAAACACACACACACACACACCAAACACACACACACACACACACACACACACACACACACACCAAACACACACACCAAACACACACACCAAACACACACACACACCAAACACACACACACACACCAAACACACACACACACACACAACAATTACACACACATACCAAACACACACACACACACACCAAACACACACACGCACCAAACACACACACACACACACCAAACACACACACGCACCAAACACACACACACACGCACCAAACACACACACACACACCAAACACACACACACACACACACACACACACACAGCAAACACACACCCACACACCAAACACACCCACACACCAAACACACCCACACACACACACACCAAACACACACACACACACGCACCAAACACACACACCCACCCACACACCAAAAACACACCCACACACCAAACACACCCACACACCAAACACACCCACACACCAAACACACCCACACACCAAACACACCCAAACACCAAACACACACACAAACAAACACACACACATCAAACACCACATACATACACAGACAATATTGTGCACAATATTAAATGGACTATTTATCAATAGTCTTACCAAAGAACAGACACTGATATGGCTTCAACAGTGACAGAGAGGTCAGTCAGTACTACAGAGGACGTGATGATATATATGGCTTCAACAGTGACAGAGAGGTCAGTCAGTACTACAGAGGACGTGATGATATATATGGCTTCAACAGTGACAGAGAGGTCAGTCAGTACTACAGAGGATGTGATGATATATATGGCTTCAACAGTGACAGAGAGGTCAGTACTACAGAGGATGTGATGATATATATGGCTTCAACAGTGACAGAGAGGTCTGTACTACAGAGGACGTGATGATATATATGGCTTCAACAGTGACAGAGAGGTCTGTACTACAGAGGACGTGATGATATATATGGCTTCAACAGTGACAGAGAGGTCTGTACTACAGAGGACGTGATGATATATATGGCTTCAACAGTGACAGAGAGGTCTGTACTACAGAGGACGTGATGATATATATGGCTTCAACAGTGACAGAGAGGTCTGTACTACAGAGGACGTGATGATATATATGGCTTCAACAGTGACAGAGAGGTCTGTACTACAGAGGACGTGATGATATATATGGCTTCAACAGTGACAGAGATGTCAGTCAGTACTACAGAGGACGTGATGATATATATGGCTTCAACAGTGACAGAGAGGTCAGTACTACAGAGGACGTGATGATATATATGGCTTCAACAGTGACAGAGAGGTCAGTCAGTACTACAGAGGACGTGATGATATATATGGCTTCAACAGTGACAGAGAGGTCAGTACTACAGAGGACGTGATGATATATATGGCTTCAACAGTGACAGAGAGGTCAGTCAGTACTACAGAGGACGTGATGATATATATGGCTTCAACAGTGACAGAGAGGTCAGTCAGTACTACAGAGGATGTGATGATATATATGGCTTCAACAGTGACAGAGAGGTCAGTCAGTACTACAGAGGACGTGATGATATATTTGGCTTCAACAGTGACAGAGAGGTCTGTACTACAGAGGACGTGATGATATATATGGCTTCAACAGTGACAGAGAGGTCTGTACTACAGAGGACGTGATGATATATATGGCTTCAACAGTGACAGAGAGGTCTGTACTACAGAGGACGTGATGATATATATGGCTTCAACAGTGACAGAGAGGTCTGTACTACAGAGGACGTGATGATATATATGGCTTCAACAGTGACAGAGAGGTCTGTACTACAGAGGACGTGATGATATATATGGCTTCAACAGTGACAGAGAGGTCTGTACTACAGAGGACGTGATGATATATATGGCTTCAACAGTGACAGAGATGTCAGTCAGTACTACAGAGGACGTGATGATATATATGGCTTCAACAGTGACAGAGAGGTCAGTACTACAGAGGACGTGATGATATATATGGCTTCAACAGTGACAGAGAGGTCAGTCAGTACTACAGAGGACGTGATGATATATATGGCTTCAACAGTGACAGAGAGGTCAGTACTACAGAGGACGTGATGATATATATGGCTTCAACAGTGACAGAGAGGTCAGTCAGTACTACAGAGGACGTGATGATATATATGGCTTCAACAGTGACAGAGAGGTCAGTACTACAGAGGACGTGATGATATATATGGCTTCAACAGTGACAGAGAGGTCAGTCAGTACTACAGAGGACGTGATGATATATATGGCTTCAACAGTGACAGAGAGGCCAGTTCTACAGAGGACGTGATGATATATATGGCTTCAACAGTGACAGAGAGGTCAGTACTACAGAGAACGTGATGATATATATGGCTTCAACAGTGACAGAGAGGTCAGTACTACAGAGGACGTGATGATATATATGGCTTCAACAGTGACAGAGAGGTCAGTCAGTACTACAGAGGACGTGATGATATATATGGCTTCAACAGTGACAGAGAGGTCAGTACTACAGAGGACGTGATGATATATATGGCTTCAACAGTGACAGAGAGGTCAGTCAGTACTACAGAGGACGTGATGATATATATGGCTTCAACAGTGACAGAGAGGTCAGTACTACAGAGGACGTGATGATATATATGGCTTCAACAGTGACAGAGAGGTCAGTCAGTACTACAGAGGACGTGATGATATATATGGCTTCAACAGTGACAGAGAGGTCAGTACTACAGAGGACGTGATGATATATATGGCTTCAACAGTGACAGAGAGGTCAGTACTACAGAGGTCGTGATGATATATATGGCTTCAACAGTGACAGAGAGGTCAGTACTACAGAGGACGTGATGATATATATGGCTTCAACAGTGACAGAGAGGTCAGTCAGTACTACAGAGGACGTGATGATATTTATGGCTTCAACAGTGACAGAGAGGTCAGTACTACAGAGGACGTGATGATATATATGGCTTCAACAGTGACAGAGAGGTCAGTCGGTACTACAGAGGACGTGATGATATATATGGCTTCAACAGTGACAGAGAGGTCAGTACTACAGAGGATGTGATGATATATATGGCTTCAACAGTGACAGAGAGGTCAGTCGGTACTACAGAGGACGTGATGATATATATGGCTTCAACAGTGACAGAGAGGTCAGTACTACAGAGGACGTGATGATATATATGGCTTCAACAGTGACAGAGAGGTCAGTACTACAGAGGACGTGATGATATATATGGCTTCAACAGTGACAGAGAGGTCAGTCAGTACTACAGAGGACGTGATGATATATATGGCTTCAACAGTGACAGAGAGGTCAGTACTACAGAGGACGTGATGATATATATGGCTTCAACAGTGACAGAGAGGTCAGTCAGTACTACAGAGGACGTGATGATATATATGGCTTCAACAGTGACAGAGAGGTCAGTACTACAGAGGACGTGATGATATATATGGCTTCAACAGTGACAGAGAGGTCAGTCAGTACTACAGAGGACGTGATGATATATATGGCTTCAACAGTGACAGAGAGGCCAGTTCTACAGAGGACGTGATGATATATATGGCTTCAACAGTGACAGAGAGGTCTGTACTACAGAGGACGTGATGATATATATGGCTTCAACAGTGACAGAGAGGTCAGTCAGTACTACAGAGGACGTGATGATATATATGGCTTCAACAGTGACAGAGAGGTCAGTACTACAGAGGACGTGATGATATATATGGCTTCAACAGTGACAGAGAGGCCAGTTCTACAGAGGACGTGATGATATATATGGCTTCAACAGTGACAGAGAGGTCAGTCAGTACTACAGAGGACGTGATGATATATATGGCTTCAACAGTGACAGAGAGGCCAGTTCTACAGCGGACGTGATGATATATATGGCTTCAACAGTGACAGAGAGGTCAGTCAGTACTACAGAGGACGTGATGATATATATGGCTTCAACAGTGACAGAGAGGCCAGTTCTACAGAGGACGTGATGATATATATGGCTTCAACAGTGACAGAGAGGTCAGTCTGTACTACAGAGGACGTGATGATATATATGGCTTCAACAGTAACAGAGAGGTCAGTCAGTACTACAGAGGACGTGATGATATATATGGCTTCAACAGTGACAGAGAGGTCAGTACTAAAGAGGATGTGATGATATATATGGCTTCAACAGTAACAGAGAGGTCAGTACTACAGAGGACGTGATGAGATAAACAGCTGTAACATTGGTTCGGCACAGGACGGGCATTTCTGAAGGAAAACCCCTTGTTCCTGCCAGAGAGGCAGTATTTCCCTGTGGCCCCAGGACATGGACCCAGCTGTAGCAATATGGCTGAGCTGGGACTGCCAACCATGGTGTGTGTGTGTGTCAAATCAAATTTATTAGTCACATACACATGGTTAGCAGATGTTAATGCGAGTGTAGCGAAATGCTTGTGCTTCTAGTTCCGACAATGCAGTAATAACAACAAGTAATCTAACCTAACAATTCCGCAACTACTACCTTATACACGCAAGTGTAAAGGGATAAAGAATATGTACATAAAGATATATGAATGAGTGATGGTACAGACGGCATAGGCAAGATGCAGTAGATGGTATAGAGTACGGTATATACATATGAGATGAGTACTGTAGGGTATGTAAACATAAAGTGGCATAGTTTAAAGTGGCTAGTGATACATGTATTACATAAAGATGGCAAGATGCAGTAGATGGTATAGAGTACAGTATATACATATACATAAGAGATGTGTAATGTAGGGTATGTAAACATTATATTAGGTGGCATTGTTTAAAGTGGCTGGTGGTACATTTTTACATAATTTCCATCAATTCCCATTTTTAAGGTGGCTGGAGCTGAGTCAGTTTGTTGGCAGCGGCCGCTAAATGTTAGTGGTGGCTGTTTAACAGTCTGATGGCCTTGAGATAGAAGCTGTTTTTCAGTCTCTCGGTCCCTGCTTGGATGCATCTGTACTGACCTCGCCTTCTGGATGATAGTGGGGTGAACAGGTAGTGGCTTGGGTGGTTGTTGTCCTTGATGATCTTTATGGCCTTCCTGTGACATCGGGTGGTGTAGGTGTCCTGGAGGGCAGGTAGTTTGCCCCGGGTGATGCGTTCTGTCGACCTCACTACCCTCTGGAGAGCCTTACGGTTGTGTGCGGAGCAGTTGCCGTACCAGGCGGTGATACAGCCCGACAGGATGCTCTCGATTGTGCATCTGTAGAAGTTTGTGAGTGCTTTTGGTGACAAGCCGAATTTCTTCAGCCTCCTGAGGTTGAAGAGGCGCTGCTGCGCCTTCTTCACAATGCTGTCTGTGTGGGTGGACCAATTCAGTTTGTCCGTGATGTGTACACCGAGGAACTTAAAACTTTCCACCTTCTCCACTACTGACCCGTCGATGTGGATAGGGGGGAGCTCCCTCTGCTGTTTCCTGAAGTCCACAATCATCTCCTTTGTTTTGTTGACGTTGAGTGTGAGGTTATTTTCCTGACACCACACTCCGAGGGCCCTCACCTCCTCCCTGTAGGCCGTCTCGTCGTTGTTGGTAATCAAGCCTACCACTGTAGTGTCGTCCGCAAACTTGATGATTGAGTTGGAGGCGTGCATGGCCACGCAGTCGTGGGTGAACAGGGAGTACAGGAGAGGGCTCAGAACGCACCCTTGTGGGGCCCCAGTGTTGAGGATCAGCGGGGTGGAGATGTTGTTACCTACCCTCACCACCTGGGGGCGGCCCGTCAGGAAGTCCAGGACCCAGTTGCACAGGGCGGGGTCGAGGCCCAGGGTCTCGAGCTTGATGACGAGTTTGGAGGGTACTATGGTGTTAAATGCTGAGCTGTAGTCGATGAACAGCATTCTCACATAGGTATTCCTCTTGTACAGATGGGTTAGGGCAGTGTGCAGTGTGGTTGCGATTGCGTCGTCTGTGGACCTATTGGGTCGGTAAGCAAATTGGAGTGGGTCTAGGGTGTCCGGTAGGGTGGAGGTGATATGGTCCTTGACTAGTCTCTCAAAGCACTTCATGATGACGGAAGTGAGTGCTACGGGGCGGTAGTCGTTTAGCTCAGTTACCTTAGCTTTCTTGGGAACAGGAACAATGGTGGCCCTCTTGAAGAATGTGGGAACAGCAGACTGGGCTAAGGATTTTATTGAATATGTCCGTAAACACACCAGCCAGCTGGTCTGCGCATGCTCTGAGGACGCGGCTGGGAATGCCGTCTGGGCCTGCAGCCTTGCGAGGGTTAACACGTTTAAATGTTTTACTCACCTCGGCTGCAGTGAAGGAGAGCCCGCAGGTTTTGGTAGTGGGCCGTGTCAGTGGCACTGTATTATCCTCAAAGCGGGCAAAAAAGGTATTTAGCCTGTCTGGGAGCAAGACATCCTGATCCGCGACGGGGCTGCTTTTCTTTTTGTAATCCGTGATAGACTGTAGACCCTGCCACATACCCCTTGTGTCTGAGCTGTTGAATTGCGATTCAATTTTGTCTCTGTACTGGGACTTAGCCTGTTTGATAGCCTTGCGGAGAGAATAGCTACACTGTGTGTATTCGGTCATGTTTCCGGTCACCTTGCCCTGGTTAAAAGCAGTGGTTCGCGCTTTCAGTTTCACGCGAATGCTGCCGTTAATCCACGGTTTCTGGTTTGGGAATGTTTTAATCGTTGCTCTGGGTACGACATCGTCAATGCACTTCCTAATGAACTCGCTCACCGAATCTGCATATTCATCATTGTTGTTGTTGGACGCCGTGCGGAACATATTCCAATCCGCGTGATCAAAGCAGTCTTGAAGCGTGGATTCAGATTGGTCGGACCAGCGTTGAACAGACCTGAGCGCGGGAGCTTGTAGTTTTAATTTCTGTTTGTAGGCTGGAATCAACAAAATGGAGTCGTGGTCAGCTTTTCCGAAAGGAGGGCGGGGGAGGGCCTTATATGCGTCGCGGAAGTTAGTATAACAATGGTCCAGAGTTCTGCCAGCCCTGGTCGGACAATCGATGTGCTGATAGAATTTAGGGAGTTTTGTTTTTAGATTAGCCTTGTTAAAATCCCCAGCTACGATGAATGCAGCCTCAGGGTGTGTGGTTTCCAGTTTACAGAGAGTCAGATAGAGTTCGTTCAGGGCCATCGATGTGTCTGCTTGGGGGCGAATATATACGGCTGTGATTATGACCGAAGTGAATTCCCTTGGTAGATAATGCGGTCTACATTTGATTGTGAGGAGTTCTAGATCAGGTGAACAGAATGACTTTAGTTCCTGAGTGTTGTTATGATGGTCACACCACGTCTCGTTAATCATGAGGCATACCCCCCCGCACCTCTTCTTACCAGAAAGATGTATGTTTCTGTCTGCGCGATGCGTGAAGAAACCAGCTGGCTGCACCGACTCCGTTAGCGTCTTTTCAGTTAGCCATGTTTCCGTGAAGCAGAGCACGTTGCAATCCCTGATGTCTCTCTCGAATGTTACCCGTGCTCGGATTTCATCGACCTTATTGTCAAGAGACTGGACATTGGCGAGTAGTATGCTAGGGAGTGGAGCACGATGTGCTCGTCTCCGAAGCCTGACCAGGAGACCGCTACGTTTGCCCCTTTTTCGGCGTCGTGTAGCTTCGCCGGCTGGGATCAGGTCCATTGTATTGGGTGGAAGGCAAGACACTGGATCCGTTTCGGGAAAGTCATATTCCTGGTAGGAAGGGTGGTTAGTTGACGTTAATCGTATATTCAGTAGTTCCTCCCGGCTGTATGTAATGAAACTTAAGATCACCCGGGGTACCAATGTAAGAAATAACACATAGAAAAACAAAATACTGCACATTTTCCAAGGAACGCGAAGCGAGGCAGCCATCCTGTTCGGCGCCGGAAGTACGGTGTGTGTGTGTGTGTGTGTGTGTGTGTGTGTGTGTGTGTGTGTGTGTGTGTGTGTGTGTGTGTGTGTGTGTGTGTGTGTGTGTGTGTGTGTGTGTGTGTGTGTGTGTGTGTGTGTGTGTGTGTGTGTGTGTGTGTCAGTGTACATTCTTAAATGAAAGTGATCCCATTACCATCCTCTACATATCCTGTTCCTCTCTGGACAACAAACAACATGTCTTGTCCTCTCTGAGAGGTCTGTCTGTCACATGGACCAGGCCTATGGACAAGATGTCCTCTCTGAGAGGTCTGTCTGTCACATGGACCAGGCCTATGGACAAGATGTCCTCTCTGAGAGGTCTGTCTGTCACAGGGACCAGGCCTTTGGACAAGATGTCCTCTCTGAGAGATCTCTCTGTCACAGGGACCAGGCCTATGGACAAGATGTCCTCTCTGAGAGGTCTGTCTGTCACAGGGACCAGAACTATGGACAAGATGTCCTCTCTGAGAGGTCTGTCTGTCACAGGGACCAGGCCTATGGACAAGATGTCCTCTCTGAGAGGTCTGTCTGTTACAGGGACCAGGCCTATGGACAATATGTCCTCTCTGAGAGATATGTCTGTTACAGGGACCAGGCCTATGGACAATATGTCTTCTCTGAGAGGTCTCTCTGTCACAGGGACCAGGCCTATGGACAATATGTCCTCTCTGAGAGATCTGTCTGTTACAGGGACCAGGCCTATGGACAAGATGTCCTCTCTGAGAGATCTCTCTGTCACAGGGACCAGGCCTATGGACAAGATGTCCTCTCTGAGAGGTCTGTCTGTCACAGGGACCAGAACTATGGACAAGATGTCCTCTCTGAGAGGTCTGTCTGTCACAGGGACCAGAACTATGGACAAGATGTCCTCTCTGAGAGGTCTGTCTGTCACAGGGACCAGAACTATGGACAAGATGTCCTCTCTGAGAGGTCTGTCTGTCAGAGTGACCAGGCCTATGGACAAGATAGACGCTTTTTACACTTCCCCAGGGAGAACGAGGGCTGCATCGCAAATAGTATTGGACTTAGAGACCATGTTGTTAACGGGAGAGTGTAAAGGCATGTTGTTAACGGGAGAGTGTAAAGGTATGTTGTTAACGGGAGAGTGTAAAGACATGTTGTTAACGGGAGAGTGTAAAGGCATATTGTTAACGGGAGAGTGTAAAGGTGTGTTGTTAACGGGAGAGTGTAAAGGCATATTGTTAACGGGAGAGTGTAAAGGTGTGTTGTTAACGGGAGAGTGTAAAGGCATATTGTTAACGGGAGAGTGTAAAGGTGTGTTGTTAACGGGAGAGTGTAAAGGCATATTGTTAACGGGAGAGTGTAAAGGCATATTGTTAACGGGAGAGTGTAAAGGTGTGTTGTTAACGGGAGAGTGTAAAGGCATATTGTTAACGGGAGAGTGTAAAGGCGTGTTGTTAACGGGAGAGTGTAAAGGCGTGTTGTTAACGGGAGAGTGTAAAGGCGTGTTGTTAACGGGAGAGTGTAAAGGCATATTGTTAACGGGAGAGTGTAAAGGCGTGTTGTTAACGGGAGAGTGTAAAGGCGTGTTGTTAACGGGAGAGTGTAAAGGCCTGTTGTTAACGGGAGAGTGTAAAGGCGTGTTGTTAACGGGAGAGTGTAAGGGCATGTTGTTAACGGGAGAGTGTAAAGAAGTGTTGTTAACGGGAGAGTGTAAGGGCATGTTGTTAACGGGAGAGTGTAAAGGCGTGTTGTTAACGGGAGAGTGTAAAGGCATATTGTTAACGGGAGAGTGTAAGTGCATGTTGTTAACGGGAGAGTGTAAAGAAGTGTTGTTAACGGGAGAGTGTAAGGGCATGTTGTTATGTTATGACCTAATAATCAATAATCATGTGTTTCCATAAAAGCCCCATCACCACTAAGGTCGTTTGAGAATCAACAATATTGCTTTTTAACTGGGGTTTTACCAAGACTGGTTTATACCTGATAGGTCAGATCAGGGTTTTTCCCAGGCGACTGGCCAAAGTGGTGTGTGCATGCACGTGCGTGTGTGCGTGTGTGTGTGTGTGTGTGTGTGTGTGTGTGTGTGTGTGTGTGTGTGTGTGTGTGTGTGTGTGTGTGTGTGTGTGTGTGTGTGTGTGTGTGTGTGTGCACGCGCGTGCGTGTGTGTGTGTGGGGCACAGTGTAATACAATGTTTACTCGTCCTGGCTTAGCTTAGTCTACGTCCTGTTTTTCTGTGTTTACCTGCCAACCCCATCCTGTAACAGTTACAGACAGTACACACCGTTAAACCCTGAGAGAAACCTGGAGACGGCGTGGGAAAACACAGAAGGGGGAAGAAGGAGGAAAGTAGACAGCTTAGCAGAGTGAAAGGAGGAGGAAAAGGAGACAGCTTAGCAGGGTGAAAGGAGGAGGAAAGGAGACAGCTTAGCAGAGTGAAAGGAGGAGGAAAGGAGACAGCTTACCAGAGTGAAAGGAGGAGGAAAGGAGACAGCTTAGAAGGGTGAAAGGATGAAAGAAATTAGACAGCCTAGCAGAGTGAAAGGAGGAGGAAAGGAGACAGCTTAGCAGAGCGAAAGGAGTAGGAAAGGAGACAGCTTAGCAGAGTGAAAGGAGGAGGAAAGGAGACAGCTTAGCAGGGTGAAAGGAGGAAAGAAAGGAGACAGCTTAGCAGAGTGAAAGGAGGAGGAAAGGAGACAGCTTAGCAGAATGAAAGGAGGAGGAAAGGAGACAGCTTAGCAGAGTGAAAGGAGGAAAGAAAGGAGACAGCTTAGCAGGGTGAAAGGAGGAAAGAAAGGAGAAAGCTTAGCAGAGTGAAAGGAGGAGGAAAGGAGACAGCTTAGCAGAGTGAAAGGAGGAGGAAAGGAGACAGCTTAGCAGGGTGAAAGGAGGAAAGAAAGGAGACAGCTTAGCAGAGTGAAAGGAGGAGGAAAGGAGACAGCTTAGCAGAGCGAAAGGAGGAGGAAAGGACACAGCTTAGCAGAGTGAAAGGAGGAGGAAAAGAGACAGCTTAGCAGGGTGAAAGGAGGAAAGAAAGGAGAGCAGAGTGAAAGGAGGAGGAAAGGAGACAGCTTAGCAGAGTGAAAGGAGGAGGAAAGGAGACAACTTAGCAGAATAAAAGGAGGAGGAAAGGAGACATTTTAGCAGAGTGAAAGGAGGAAAGAAAGGAGACAGCTTAGCAGAGTGAAAGGAGGAAGAAAAGGAGATAGCTTAGCAGAATGAAAGGAGGAGGAAAGGAGACAGCTTAGCAGAGTGAAAGGAGGAGGAAAGGAGACAGCTTAGCAGAGTGAAAGGAGGAGGAAAGGAGACAGCTTAGCAGAGTGAAAGGAGGAGGAAAGGAGACAGCTTAGCAGAGTGAAAGGAGGAGGAAATGAGACAGCTTAGCAGAGTGAAAGGAGGAGGAAAAGGAGACAGCTTAGCAGAGTGAAAGGAGGAGGAAAGGAGACAGCTTAGCAGAGTGAAAGGAGGAGGAAAGGAGACAGCTTAGCAGAGTGAAAGGAGGAGGAAAATGAGACAGCTTAGCAGAGTGAAAGGAGGAGGAAAAGGAGACAGTTTATCAGAGTGAAAAGAGGAAAGAAAGGAGACAGTTTAGCAGAGTGAAAGGAGGAGGAAAGGATACAGCTTAGCAGGGTGGAAGGAGGAGGAAAGGAGACAGCTTAGCAGAGTGAAAGGAGGAGGAAAGGAGACAGCTTAGCAGGGTGAAAGGAGGAAAGAAAGGAGACAGCTTAGCAGAGTGGAAGAAGGAGGAAAAGAGACAGCTTAGCAGAGTGAAAGGAGGAGGAAAGGAGACAGCTTAGCAGAGTGAAAGGAGGAGGAAAGGAGACAGCTTAGCAGAGTGAAAGGAGGAGGAAAATGAGACAGCTTAGCAGAGTGAAAGGAGGAGGAAAAGGAGACAGTTTATCAGAGTGAAAAGAGGAAAGAACGGAGACAGCTTAGCAGAGTGAAAGGAGGAGGAAAGGAGACAGCTTAGCAGGGTGAAAGGAGGAGGAAAGGAGACAGCTTAGCAGAGTGGAAGAAGGAGGAAAAGAGACAGCTTAGCAGAGCGAAAGGAGGAGGAAAGGAGACAGTTTAGCAGAATGAAAGGAGGAGGAAAGGAGACAGCTTAGCAGGGTGAAAGGAGGAAAGAAAGGAGACAGCTTAGCAGAGTGGAAGAAGGAGGAAAAGAGACAGCTTAGCAGAGTGAAAGGAGGAGAAGGAGACAGCTTAGCAGAGTGAAAGGAGGTGGAAATGGAGACAGCTTAGCAGAGTGAAAGGAGGAGGAAAGGAGACAGCTTAGCAGAGTGAAAGGAGGAGGAAAAGGAGACAGTTTAGCAGAGTGAAAGGAGGAGGAAAGGAGACAGTTTAGCAGGGTGAAAGGATGAAAGAAAGGAGACAGCCTAGCAGAGTGAAAGGGGGAGGAAAGGAGACAGCTTAGCAGGGTGAAAGGAGGAGGAAAGGAGACAGCTTAGCAGAGTGAAAGGAGGAGGAAAGGAGACAGCTTAGCAGAGTGAAAGGAGGAGGAAAGGAGAGCAGCTTAGCAGGGTGAAAGGATGAAAGAAAGGAGACAGCCTAGCAGAGTGAAAGGAGGAGGAAAGGAGTCAGCTTAGCACAGCGAAAGGAGTAGGAAAGAGACAGCTTAGCAGAGTGAAAGGAGGAGGAAAGGAGACAGCTTAGCAGAGTGAAAGGAGGAGGAAAGGAGACAGCTTAGCAGAATGAAAGGAGGAGGAAAGGAGACAGCTTAGCAGAGTGAAAGGAGGAAAGAAAGGAGACAGCTTAGCAGGGTGAAAGGAGGAAAGAAAGGAGACAGCTTAGCAGAGTGAAAGGAGGAGGAAAGGAGACAGCTTAGCAGAGTGAAAGGAGGAGGAAAGGAGACAGCTTAGCAGAGTGAAAGGAGGAAAGAAAGGAGACAGCTTAGCAGAGTGAAAGGAGGAGGAAAGGAGACAGCTTAGCAGAGCGAAAGGAGGAGGAAAGGAGACAGCTTAGCAGAGTGAAAGGAGGAGGAAAAGAGACAACTTAGCAGGGTGAAAGGAGGAAAGAAAGGAGAGCAGAGTGAAAGGAGGAGGAAAGGAGACACCTTAGCAGAATGAAAGGAGGAGGAAAGGAGACAGCTTAGCAGAGTGAAAGGAGGAAAGAAAGGAGACAGCTTGGCAGAGTGAAAGGAGGAGGAAATGAGACAGCTTAGCAGAATGAAAGGAGGAGGAAAGGAGACAGCTTAGCAGAGTGAAAGGAGGAAAGAAAGGAGACAGCTTAGCAGAGTGAAAGGAGGAGGAAAGGAGACAGCTTAGCAGAATGAAAGGAGGAGGAAAGGAGACAGCTTAGCAGAGTGAAAGGAGGAGGAAAAGGAGACAGCTTAGCAGAGTGAAAGGAGGAGGAAAGGAGACAGCTTAGCAGAGTGAAAGGAGGAGGAAAAGGAGACAGCTTAGCAGAGTGAAAGGAGGAGGAAAGGAGACAGTTTAGCAGAGTGATAGGAGCAAAGAAAGAAGACAGCTTAGCAGAGTGAAAGGAGGAGGAAAAGGAGACAGCTTAGCAGAATGAAAGGAGGAGGAAAGGAGACAGCTTAGCAGAGTGAAAGGAGGAGGAAAGGAGACAGCTTAGCAGAGTGAAAGGAGGAGGAAAGGAGACAGCTTAGCAGAGTGAAAGGAGGAGGAAAGGAGATAGCTTAGCAGAGTGAAAGGAGGAGGAAATGAGACAGCTTAGCAGAGTGAAAGGAGTAGGAAAAGGAGACAGTTTAGGAGAGTGAAAGGAGGAGGAAAGGAGACAGCTTAGCAGATTGAAAGGAGGAGGAAAGGAGACAGCTTAGCAGAGTGAAAGGAGGAGGAAAGGAGACAGCTTAGCAGAGTGAAAGGAGGAGGAAAGGAGACAGCTTAGCAGAGTGGAAGAAGGAGGAGGAAAAGGAGACAGTTTAGGAGAGTGAAAGGAGGAGGAAAGGAGACAGCTTAGCAGATTGAAAGGAGGAGGAAAGGAGACAGCTTAGCAGAGTGAAAGGAGGAGGAAAATGAGACAGTTTAGCAGAGTGAAAAGAGGAAAGAAAGGAGACAGCTTAGCAGAGTGAAAGGAGGAGGAAAGGAGACAGCTTAGCAGAGTGGGAAAAGGAGGAAAAGAGACAGCTTAGCAGAGCGAAAGGAGGAGATAAAGGAGATAGTTTAGCATAATGAAAGGAGGAGGAAAGGAGACAGCTTAGCAGGGTGAAAGGAGGAAAGAAAGGAGACAGCTTAGCAGAGTGGAAGAAGGAGGAAAAGAGACAGCTTAGCCAGAGTGAAAGGAGGAGGAAAAGGAGACAGCTTAGCAGAGTGAAAGGAGGTGGAAAAGGAGACAGCTTAGCAGAGTGAAATGAGGAGGAAAGGAGACAGCTTAGCAGAGTGAAAGGAGGAGGAAAGGAGACAGCTTAGCAGAGTGAAAGAAGGAGGAAAAGAGACAGCTTAGCAGAGTGAAAGGAGGAGGAAAGGAGACAGCTTAGCAGAGTGAAAGGAGGAGGAAATGAGACAGCTTAGCAGAGTGAAAGGAGGAGGAAAAGGAGACAGCTTAGCAGAGTGAAAGGAGGAGGAAAGGAGACAGCTTAGCAGAGTGAAAGGAGGAGGAAATGAGACAGCTTAGCAGAGTGAAAGGAGGAGGAAAATGAGACAGCTTAGCAGAGTGAAAGGAGGAGGAAAAGGAGACAGTTTATCAGAGTGAAAAGAGGAAAGAAAGGAGACAGCTTAGCAGAGTGAAAGGAGGAGGAAAGGATACAGCTTAGCAGGGTGAAAGGAGGAGGAAAGGAGATAGCTTAGCAGAGCGAAAGGAGTAGGAAAGGAGACAGCTTAGCAGAGTGAAAGGAGGAGGAAAGGAGACAGCTTAGCAGGGTGAAAGGAGGAAAGAAAGGAGACAGCTTAGCAGAGTGGAAGAAGGAGGAAAAGAGACAGCTTAGCAGAGTGAAAGGAGGAGGAAAGGAGACAGCTTAGCAGAGTGAAAGGAGGAAAGAAAGGAGACAGCTTAGCAGAGTGAAAGGAGGAGGAAAGGAGACAGCTTAGCAGAGTGAAAGGAGGAGGAAAAGAGACAGCTTAGCAGAGTGAAAGGACGGGGAAAGGAGACAGCTTAGCAGAGCGAAAGGAGGAGGAAAGGAGACAGCTTAGCAGAGTGAAAGGAGGAGGAAAAGAGACAACTTAGCAGGGTGAAAGGAGGGAAGAAAGGAGAGCAGAGTGAAAGGAGGAGGAAAGGAGACACCTTAGCAGAATGAAAGGAGGAGGAAAGGAGACAGCTTAGCAGAGTGAAAGGAGGAAAGAAAGGAGACAGCTTGGCAGAGTGAAAGGAGGAGGAAATGAGACAGCTTAGCAGAATGAAAGGAGGAGGAAAGGAGACAGCTTAGCAGAGTGAAAGGAGGAAAGAAAGGAGACAGCTTAGCAGAGTGAAAGGAGGAGGAAAGGAGACAGCTTAGCAGAATGAAAGGAGGAGGAAAGGAGACAGCTTAGCAGAGTGAAAGGAGGAGGAAAAGGAGACAGCTTAGCAGAGTGAAAGGAGGAGGAAAGGAGACAGCTTAGCAGAGTGAAAGGAGGAGGAAAAGGAGACAGCTTAGCAGAGTGAAAGGAGGAGGAAAGGAGACAGTTTAGCAGAGTGATAGGAGCAAAGAAAGAAGACAGCTTAGCAGAGTGAAAGGAGGAGGAAAAGGAGACAGCTTAGCAGAATGAAAGGAGGAGGAAAGGAGACAGCTTAGCAGAGTGAAAGGAGGAGGAAAGGAGACAGCTTAGCAGAGTGAAAGGAGGAGGAAAGGAGACAGCTTAGCAGAGTGAAAGGAGGAGGAAAGGAGATAGCTTAGCAGAGTGAAAGGAGGAGGAAATGAGACAGCTTAGCAGAGTGAAAGGAGTAGGAAAAGGAGACAGTTTAGGAGAGTGAAAGGAGGAGGAAAGGAGACAGCTTAGCAGATTGAAAGGAGGAGGAAAGGAGACAGCTTAGCAGAGTGAAAGGAGGAGGAAAGGAGACAGCTTAGCAGAGTGGAAGAAGGAGGAGGAAAAGGAGACAGTTTAGGAGAGTGAAAGGAGGAGGAAAGGAGACAGCTTAGCAGATTGAAAGGAGGAGGAAAGGAGACAGCTTAGCAGAGTGAAAGGAGGAGGAAAATGAGACAGTTTAGCAGAGTGAAAAGAGGAAAGAAAGGAGACAGCTTAGCAGAGTGAAAGGAGGAGGAAAGGAGACAGCTTAGCAGGGTGAAAGGAGGAGGAAAGGAGACAGCTTAGCAGAGTGGGAAAAGGAGGAAAAGAGACAGCTTAGCAGAGCGAAAGGAGGAGATAAAGGAGATAGTTTAGCATAATGAAAGGAGGAGGAAAGGAGACAGCTTAGCAGGGTGAAAGGAGGAAAGAAAGGAGACAGCTTAGCAGAGTGGAAGAAGGAGGAAAAGAGACAGCTTAGCCAGAGTGAAAGGAGGAGGAAAAGGAGACAGCTTAGCAGAGTGAAAGGAGGTGGAAAAGGAGACAGCTTAGCAGAGTGAAATGAGGAGGAAAGGAGACAGCTTAGCAGAGTGAAAGGAGGAGGAAAGGAGACAGCTTAGCAGAGTGAAAGAAGGAGGAAAAGAGACAGCTTAGCAGAGTGAAAGGAGGAGGAAAGGAGACAGCTTAGCAGAGTGAAAGGAGGAGGAAATGAGACAGCTTAGCAGAGTGAAAGGAGGAGGAAAAGGAGACAGCTTAGCAGAGTGAAAGGAGGAGGAAAGGAGACAGCTTAGCAGAGTGAAAGGAGGAGGAAAGGAGACAGCTTAGCAGAGTGAAAGGAGGAGGAAAATGAGACAGCTTAGCAGAGTGAAAGGAGGAGGAAAGGATACAGCTTAGCAGGGTGAAAGGAGGAGGAAAGGAGATAGCTTAGCAGAGCGAAAGGAGTAGGAAAGGAGACAGCTTAGCAGAGTGAAAGGAGGAGGAAAGGAGACAGCTTAGCAGGGTGAAAGGAGGAAAGAAAGGAGACAGCTTAGCAGAGTGGAAGAAGGAGGAAAAGAGACAGCTTAGCAGAGTGAAAGGAGGAGGAAAGGAGACAGCTTAGCAGAGTGAAAGGAGGAAAGAAAGGAGACAGCTTAGCAGAGTGAAAGGAGGAGGAAAGGAGACAGCTTAGCAGAGTGAAAGGAGGAGGAAAAGAGACAGCTTAGCAGAGTGAAAGGACGGGGAAAGGAGACAGCTTAGCAGAGCGAAAGGAGGAGGAAAGGAGACAGCTTAGCAGAGTGAAAGGAGGAGGAAAAGAGACAACTTAGCAGGGTGAAAGGAGGAAAGAAAGGAGAGCAGAGTGAAAGGAGGAGGAAAGGAGACACCTTAGCAGAATGAAAGGAGGAGGAAAGGAGACAGCTTAGCAGAGTGAAAGGAGGAAAGAAAGGAGACAGCTTGGCAGAGTGAAAGGAGGAGGAAATGAGACAGCTTAGCAGAATGAAAGGAGGAGGAAAGGAGACAGCTTAGCAGAGTGAAAGGAGGAAAGAAAGGAGACAGCTTAGCAGAGTGAAAGGAGGAGGAAAGGAGACAGCTTAGCAGAATGAAAGGAGGAGGAAAGGAGACAGCTTAGCAGAGTGAAAGGAGGAGGAAAAGGAGACAGCTTAGCAGAGTGAAAGGAGGAGGAAAGGAGACAGCTTAGCAGAGTGAAAGGAGGAGGAAAAGGAGACAGCTTAGCAGAGTGAAAGGAGGAGGAAAGGAGACAGTTTAGCAGAGTGATAGGAGCAAAGAAAGAAGACAGCTTAGCAGAGTGAAAGGAGGAGGAAAAGGAGACAGCTTAGCAGAATGAAAGGAGGAGGAAAGGAGACAGCTTAGCAGAGTGAAAGGAGGAGGAAAGGAGACAGCTTAGCAGAGTGAAAGGAGGAGGAAAGGAGACAGCTTAGCAGAGTGAAAGGAGGAGGAAAGGAGATAGCTTAGCAGAGTGAAAGGAGGAGGAAATGAGACAGCTTAGCAGAGTGAAAGGAGTAGGAAAAGGAGACAGTTTAGGAGAGTGAAAGGAGGAGGAAAGGAGACAGCTTAGCAGATTGAAAGGAGGAGGAAAGGAGACAGCTTAGCAGAGTTAAAGGAGGAGGAAAGGAGACAGCTTAGCAGAGTGAAAGAGGAGGAAAGGAGACAGCTTAGCAGAGTGGAAGAAGGAGGAGGAAAAGGAGACAGTTTAGGAGAGTGAAAGGAGGAGGAAAGGAGACAGCTTAGCAGATTGAAAGGAGGAGGAAAGGAGACAGCTTAGCAGAGTGAAAGGAGGAGGAAAATGAGACAGTTTAGCAGAGTGAAAAGAGGAAAGAAAGGAGACAGCTTAGCAGAGTGAAAGGAGGAGGAAAGGAGACAGCTTAGCAGGGTGAAAGGAGGAGGAAAGGAGACAGCTTAGCAGAGTGGGAAAAGGAGGAAAAGAGACAGCTTAGCAGAGCGAAAGGAGGAGATAAAGGAGATAGTTTAGCATAATGAAAGGAGGAGGAAAGGAGACAGCTTAGCAGGGTGAAAGGAGGAAAGAAAGGAGACAGCTTAGCAGAGTGGAAGAAGGAGGAAAAGAGACAGCTTAGCCAGAGTGAAAGGAGGAGGAAAAGGAGACAGCTTAGCAGAGTGAAAGGAGGTGGAAAAGGAGACAGCTTAGCAGAGTGAAATGAGGAGGAAAGGAGACAGCTTAGCAGAGTGAAAGGAGGAGGAAAGGAGAAAGCTTAGCAGAGTGAAAGAAGGAGGAAAAGAGACAGCTTAGCAGAGTGAAAGGAGGAGGAAAGGAGACAGCTTAGCAGAGTGAAAGGAGGAGGAAATGAGACAGCTTAGCAGAGTGAAAGGAGGAGGAAAAGGAGACAGCTTAGCAGAGTGAAAGGAGGAGGAAAGGAGACAGCTTAGCAGAGTGAAAGGAGGAGGAAAGGAGACAGCTTAGCAGAGTGAAAGGAGGAGGAAAATGAGACAGCTTAGCAGAGTGAAAGGAGGAGGAAAAGGAGACAGTTTATCAGAGTGAAAAGAGGAAAGAAAGGAGACAGCTTAGCAGAGTGAAAGGAGGAGGAAAGGATACAGCTTAGCAGGGTGAAAGGAGGAGGAAAGGAGATAGCTTAGCAGAGCGAAAGGAGTAGGAAAGGAGACAGCTTAGCAGAGTGAAAGGAGGAGGAAAGGAGACAGCTTAGCAGGGTGAAAGGAGGAAAGAAAGGAGACAGCTTAGCAGAGTGGAAGAAGGAGGAAAAGAGACAGCTTAGCAGAGTGAAAGGAGGAGGAAAGGAGACAGCTTAGCAGAGTGAAAGGAGGAAAGAAAGGAGACAGCTTAGCAGAGTGAAAGGAGGAGGAAAGGAGACAGCTTAGCAGAGTGAAAGGAGGAGGAAAAGAGACAGCTTAGCAGAGTGAAAGGAGGGGGAAAAGGAGACAGCTTAGCAGAGTGAAAGGAGGAGGAAAGGAGACAGCTTAGCAGAGTGAAAGGAGGAGGAAAGGAGACAGCTTAGCAGAGTGAAAGGAGGAGGAAAATGAGACAGCTTAGCAGAGTGAAAGGAGGAGGAAAAGGAGACAGTTTATCAGAGTGAAAAGAGGAAAGAAAGGAGACAGCTTAGCAGAGTGAAAGGAGGAGGAAAGGAGACAGCTCAGCAGGGTGAAAGGAGGAGGAAAGGAGACAGCTTAGCAGAGTGGAAGAAGGAGGAAAAGAGACAGCTTAGCAGAGCGAAAGGAGGAGGAAAGGAGACAGTTTAGCAGAATGAAAGGAGGAGGAAAGGAGACAGCTTAGCAGGGTGAAAGGAGGAAAGAAAGGAGACAGCTTAGCAGAGTGGAAGAAGGAGGAAAAGAGACAGCTTAGCAGAGTGAAAGGAGGAGAAGGAGACAGCTTAGCAGAGTGAAAGGAGGTGGAAATGGAGACAGCTTAGCAGAGTGAAAGGAGGAGGAAAGGAGACAGCTTAGCAGAGTGAAAGGAGGAGGAAAAGGAGACATTTTAGCAGAGTGAAAGGAGGAGGAAAGGAGACAGTTTAGCAGGGTGAAAGGATGAAAGAAAGGAGACAGCCTAGCAGAGTGAAAGGGGGAGGAAAGGAGACAGCTTAGCAGGGTGAAAGGAGGAGGAAAGGAGACAGCTTAGCAGAGTGAAAGGAGGAGGAAAGGAGACAGCTTAGCAGAGTGAAAGGAGGAGGAAAGGAGACAGCTTAGCAGGGTGAAAGGATGAAAGAAAGGAGACAGCCTAGCAGAGTGAAAGGAGGAGGAAAGGAGTCAGCTTAGCACAGCGAAAGGAGTAGGAAAGAGACAGCTTAGCAGAGTGAAAGGAGGAGGAAAGGAGACAGCTTAGCAGAGTGAAAGGAGGAGGAAAGGAGACAGCTTAGCAGAATGAAAGGAGGAGGAAAGGAGACAGCTTAGCAGAGTGAAAGGAGGAAAGAAAGGAGACAGCTTAGCAGGGTGAAAGGAGGAAAGAAAGGAGACAGCTTAGCAGAGTGAAAGGAGGAGGAAAGGAGACAGCTTAGCAGAGTGAAAGGAGGAGGAAAGGAGACAGCTTAGCAGAGTGAAAGGAGGAAAGAAAGGAGACAGCTTAGCAGAGTGAAAGGAGGAGGAAAGGAGACAGCTTAGCAGAGCGAAAGGAGGAGGAAAGGAGACAGCTTAGCAGAGTGAAAGGAGGAGGAAAAGAGACAACTTAGCAGGGTGAAAGGAGGAAAGAAAGGAGAGCAGAGTGAAAGGAGGAGGAAAGGAGACAGCTTATCAGAATGAAAGGAGGAGGAAAGGAGACAGCTTAGCAGAGTGAAAGGAGGAAAGAAAGGAGACAGCTTGGCAGAGTGAAAGGAGGAGGAAATGAGACAGCTTAGCAGAATGAAAGGAGGAGGAAAGGAGACAGCTTAGCAGAGTGAAAGGAGGAAAGAAAGGAGACAGCTTAGCAGAATGAAAGGAGGAGGAAAGGAGACAGCTTAGCAGAGTGAAAGGAGGAGGAAAAGGAGACAGCTTAGCAGAGTGAAAGGAGGAGGAAAGGAGACAGCTTAGCAGAGTGAAAGGAGGAGGAAAAGGAGAAAGCTTAGCAGAGTGAAAGGAGGAGGAAAGGAGATAGCTTAGCAGAGTGAAAGGGGGAGGAAATGAGACAGCTTAGCAGAGTGAAAGGAGTAGGAAAAGGAGACAGTTTAGGAGAGTGAAAGGAGGAGGAAAGGAGACAGCTTAGCAGAGTGAAAGGAGGAGGAAAGGAGACAGCTTAGCAGAGTGAAAGGAGGAGGAAAATGAGACAGCTTACCAGAGTGAAAGGAGGAGGAAAATGAGACAGTTTAGCAGAGTGAAAAGAGGAAAGAAAGGAGACAGCTTAGCAGAGTGAAAGGAGGAGGAAAGGAGACAGCTTAGCAGCGTGAAAGGAGGAGGAAAGGAGACAGCTTAGCAGAGTGGAAGAAGGAGGAAAAGAGACAGCTTAGCAGAGCGAAAGGAGGAGATAAAGGAGATAGTTTAGCATAATGAAAGGAGGAGGAAAGGAGACGGCTTAGCAGGGTGAAAGGAGGAAAGAAAGGAGACAGCTTAGCAGAGTGGAAGAAGGAGGAAAAGAGACAGCTTAGCCAGAGTGAAAGGAGGAGGAAAAGGAGACAGCTTAGCAGAGTGAAAGGAGGTGGAAAAGGAGACAGCTTAGCAGAGTGAAATGAGGAGGGAGGGAGACAGCTTAGCAGAGTGAAAGGAGGAGGAAAGGAGACAGCTTAGCAGAGTGAAAGAAGGAGGAAAAGAGACAGCTTAGCAGAGTGAAAGGAGGAGGAAAAGGAGACAGCTTAGCAGAGTGAAAGGAGGTAGAAAAGGAGACAGCTTAGCAGAGTGAAATGAGGAGGAAAGGAGACAGCTTAGCAGAGTGAAAGGAGGAGGAAAAGGAGACAGTTTAGCAGAGTGAAAGGAGGAGGAAAGGAGACAGTTTAGCAGAGTGAAAGGAGGAAAGAAAGGAGACAGCTTAGCAGAGTGAAAGGAGGAGTAAAAGGAGACAGCTTAGCAAAATGTATGGAGGAGGAAAGGAGACAGCTTAGCAGAGTGAAAGGAGGAGGAATGGAGACAGCTTAGCAGAGTGAAAGGAGGAGGAAAGGAGACAGCTTAGCAGAGTGAAAGGAGGAGGAAAGTAGAAGGCTTAGCAGAGTGAAAGGAGGAGGAAATGAGACAGCTTAGCAGAGTGAAAGGAGGAGGGAAATGAGACAGTTTAGCAGAGTGAAAGGAGGAGGAAAGGAGACAGCTTAGCAGAGTGAAAGGAGGAGGAAAGGAGACAGCTTAGCAGAGTGAAAGGAGGAGGAAAGGAGACAGCTTAGCAGGGTGAAAGGAGGAGGAAAGGAGACAGCTTAGCAGAGTGGAAGAAGGAGGAAAAGAGACAGCTTAGCAGAGCGAAAGGAGGAGGAAAAGGAGACAGCTTAGCAGAATGAAAGGAGGAGGAAAGGAGACAGCTTAGCAGGGTGAAAGGAGTAAAGAAAGGAGACAGCTTAGCAGAGTGGAAGAAGGAGGAGGAAAGGAGACAGTTTAGCAGAGTGAAAGGAGGAGGAAAGGAGACAGCTTAGCAGAGTGAAAGGAGGAGGAAAGGAGACAGCTTAGCAGAGTGAAAGGAGGTGGAAAAGGAGACAGCTTAGCAGAGTGAAAGGAGGAGGAAAAGGAGACAGCTTAGCAGAGTGAAAGGTGGAGGAAAGGAGACAGCTTAGCAGAGTGAAAGGAGGAGGAAAAGGAGACAGCTTAGCAGAGTGAAAGGAGGTGGAAAAGGAGACAGCTTAGCAGAGTGATAAGAGAAGGAAAAGGAGACAGCTTAGCAGAGTGAAAGGAGGAGGAAAGGAGACAGCTTAGCAGAGTGAAAGGAGGAGGAAAGGAGACAGCTTAGCAGAGTGAAAGGAGGAGGAAAGGAGACAGCTTAGCAGAGTGAAAGGAGGAGGAAAGGAGACAGCTTAGCAGAGTGAAGGGAGGAGGAAGGAGACAGATTAGCAGAATAAAAGGAGGAAAGAAAGGAGACAGCTTAGCAGAATAAAAGGAGGAAAGAAAGGAGACAGCTTAGCAGAGTGAAAGGAGGAGGAAAAGGAGACAGCTTAGCAGAGTGAAAGGAGAAGGACAGGTGACAGCTTAGCAGGGTGAAAGGAGGGGGAAAGGAGACAGCTTAGCAGAGTGAAAGGAGGAGGAAAGGAGACAGCTTAGCAGAGTGAAAGGAGTAAAGAAAGGAGACAGCTTAGCAGAGTTAAAGGAAGAGGAAAAGAGAGACAGCTTAGCAGAGTGAAAGGAGGAGGAAAGGAGACAGCTTAGCAGAGTGAAAGGAGGAGGAAAGGAGGAGGAAAGGAGACAGCTTAGCAGAGTGAAAGGAGGAAAGAAAGGAGACAGCTTAGCAGAGTGAAAGGAAGGGGAAAGGAGACAGCATAGCAGAGTGAAAGGAGGAGGAAAGGAGACAGCTTAGCAGAGTGAAAGAAGGCGGAAAAGGAGACAGCTTAGCAGAGTGAAAGGAGGAGGAAAGGAGACAGCTTAGCAGAGTGAAAGGAGGAGGAAAAGGAGACAGCTTAGCAGAATGAAAGGAGGAGGAAAGGAGACAGCTTAGCAGGGTGAAAGGAGTAAAGAAAGGAGACAGCTTAGCAGAGTGGAAGAAGGAGGAGGAAAGGAGACAGCTTAGCAGAGTGAAAGAAGGAGGAAAGGAGACAGCTTAGCAGAGTGAAAGGAGGAGGAAAGGAGACAGCTTAGCAGAGTGAAAGGAGGTGGAAAAGGAGACAGCTTAGCAGAGTGAAAGGAGGAGGAAAAGGAGACAGCTTAGCAGAGTGAAAGGTGGAGGAAAGGAGACAGCTTAGCAGAGTGAAAGGAGGAGGAAAAGGAGACAGCTTAGCAGAGTGAAAGGAGGTGGAAAAGGAGACAGCTTAGCAGAGTGATAAGAGGAGGAAAAGGAGACAGCTTAGCAGAGTGAAAGGAGGAGGAAAGGAGACAGCTTAGCAGAGTGAAAGGAGGAGGAAAGGAGAGAGTTTAGCAGAGTGAAAGGAGGAGGAAAGGAGACAGCTTAGCAGAGTGAAAGGAGGAGGAAAGGAGACAGCTTAGCAGAGTGAAAGGAGGAGGAAGGAGACAGATTAGCAGAATAAAAGGAGGAAAGAAAGGAGACAGCTTAGCAGAATAAAAGGAGGAAAGAAAGGAGACAGCTTAGCAGAGTGAAAGGAGGAGGAAAAGGAGACAGCTTAGCAGAGTGAAAGGAGAAGGACAGGTGACAGCTTAGCAGGGTGAAAGGAGGGGGAAAGGAGACAGCTTAGCAGAATGAAAGGAGGAGGAAAGGAGGCAGCTTAGCAGAGTGAAAGGAGTAAAGAAAGGAGACAGCTTAGCAGAGTTAAAGGAAGAGGAAAAGAGAGACAGCTTAGCAGAGTGAAAGGAGGAGGAAAGGAGACAGCTTAGCAGAGTGAAAGGAGGAAAGAAAGGAGACAGCTTAGCAGAGTGAAAGGAAGAGGAAAGGAGACAGCTTAGCAGAGTGAAAGGAGGAGGAAAGGAGACAGCTTAGCAGAGTGAAAGAAGGAGGAAAAGGAGACAGCTTAGCAGAGTGAAAGGAGGAGGAAAGGAGACAGCTTAGCAGAGTGAAAGGAGGAGGAAAAGGAGACAGCTTAGCAGAATGAAAGGAGGAGGAAAGGAGACAGCTTAGCAGGGTGAAAGGAGTAAAGAAAGGAGACAGCTTAGCAGAGTGGAAGAAGGAGGAGGAAAGGAGACAGCTTAGCAGAGTGAAAGGAGGAGGAAAGGAGACAGCTTAGCAGAGTGAAAGGAGGAGGAAAGGAGACAGCTTAGCAGAGTGAAAGGAGGTGGAAAAGGAGAGCTTAGCAGAGTGAAAGGAGGAGGAAAAGGAGACAGCTTAGCAGAGTGAAAGGTGGAGGAAAGGAGACAGCTTAGCAGAGTGAAAGGAGGAGGAAAAGGAGACAGCTTAGCAGAGTGAAAGGAGGTGGAAAAGGAGACAGCTTAGCAGAGTGATAAGAGGAGGAAAAGGAGACAGCTTAGCAGAGTGAAAGGAGGAGGAAAGGAGACAGCTTAGCAGAGTGAAAGGAGGAGGAAAGGAGACAGCTTAGCAGAGTGAAAGGAGGAGGAAAGGAGACAGCTTAGCAGAGTGAAAGGAGGAGGAAAAGGAGACAGCTTAGCAGAATGAAAGGAGGAGGAAAGGAGACAGCTTAGCAGGGTGAAAGGAGTAAAGAAAGGAGACAGCTTAGCAGAGTGGAAGAAGGAGGAGGAAAGGAGACAGCTTAGCAGAGTGAAAGGAGGAGGAAAGGAGACAGCTTAGCAGAGTGAAAGGAGGAGGAAAGGAGACAGCTTAGCAGAGTGAAAGGAGGTGGAAAAGGAGACAGCTTAGCAGAGTGAAAGGAGGAGGAAAAGGAGACAGCTTAGCAGAGTGAAAGGTGGAGGAAAGGAGACAGCTTAGCAGAGTGAAAGGAGGAGGAAAAGGAGACAGCTTAGCAGAGTGAAAGGAGGTGGAAAAATAGACAGCTTAGCAGAGTGATAAGAGGAGGAAAAGGAGACAGCTTAGCAGAGTGAAAAGAGGAGGAAAGGAGACAGCTTAGCAGAGTGAAAGGAGGAGGAAAGGAGACAGCTTAGCAGAGTGAAAGGAGGAGGAAAGGAGACAGCTTAGCAGAGTGAAAGGAGGAGGAAAGGAGACAGCTTAGCAGAGTGAAAGGAGGAGGAAGGAGACAGATTAGCAGAATAAAAGGAGGAAAGAAAGGAGACAGCTTAGCAGAATAAAAGGAGGAAAGAAAGGAGACAGCTTAGCAGAGTGAAAGGAGGAGGAAAAGGAGACAGCTTAGCAGAGTGAAAGGAGAAGGACAGGTGACAGCTTAGCAGGGTGAAAGGAGGGGGAAAGGAGACAGCTTAGCAGAGTGAAAGGAGGAGGAAAGGAGACAGCTTAGCAGAGTGAAAGGAGTAAAGAAAGGAGACAGCTTAGCAGAGTTAAAGGAAGAGGAAAAGAGACAGCTTAGCAGAGTGAAAGGAGGAGGAAAGGAGACAGCTTAGCAGAGTGAAAGGAGGAGGAAAGGAGGAGGAAAGGAGACAGCTTAGCAGAGTGAAAGAAGGAAAGAAAGGAGACAGCTTAGCAGAGTGAAAGGAAGAGGAAAGGAGACAGCTTAGCAGAGTGAAAGGAGGAGGAAAGGAGACAGCTTAGCAGAGTGAAAGAAGGAGGAAAAGGAGACAGCTTAGCAGAGTGAAAGGAGGAGGAAAGGAGACAGCTTAGCAGAGTGAAAGGAGGAGGAAAAGGAGACAGCTTAGCAGAATGAAAGGAGGAGGAAAGGAGACAGCTTAGCAGAGTGAAAGGAGGAGGAAAAGGAGACAGCTTAGCAGAGTGAAAGGAGGTGGAAAAGGAGACAGCTTAGCAGAGTGATAAGAGGAGGAAAAGGAGACAGCTTAGCAGAGTGAAAGGAGGAGGAAAGGAGACAGCTTAGCAGAGTGAAAGGAGGAGGAAAGGAGACAGCTTAGCAGAGTGAAAGGAGGAGGAAAGGAGACAGCTTAGCAGAGTGAAAGGAGGAGGAAAAGGAGACAGCTTAGCAGAATGAAAGGAGGAGGAAAGGAGACAGCTTAGCAGGGTGAAAGGAGTAAAGAAAGGAGACAGCTTAGCAGAGTGGAAGAAGGAGGAGGAAAGGAGACAGCTTAGCAGAGTGAAAGGAGGAGGAAAGGAGACAGCTTAGCAGAGTGAAAGGAGGAGGAAAGGAGACAGCTTAGCAGAGTGAAAGGAGGTGGAAAAGGAGACAGCTTAGCAGAGTGAAAGGAGGAGGAAAAGGAGACAGCTTAGCAGAGTGAAAGGTGGAGGAAAGGAGACAGCTTAGCAGAGTGAAAGGAGGAGGAAAAGGAGACAGCTTAGCAGAGTGAAAGGAGGTGGAAAAGGAGACAGCTTAGCAGAGTGATAAGAGGAGGAAAAGGAGACAGCTTAGCAGAGTGAAAGGAGGAGGAAAGGAGACAGCTTAGCAGAGTGAAAGGAGGAGGAAAGGAGACAGCTTAGCAGAGTGAAAGGAGGAGGAAAGGAGACAGCTTAGCAGAGTGAAAGGAGGAGGAAAGGAGACAGCTTAGCAGAGTGAAAGGAGGAGGAAGGAGACAGATTAGCAGAATAAAAGGAGGAAAGAAAGGAGACAGCTTAGCAGAATAAAAGGAGGAAAGAAAGGAGACAGCTTAGCAGAGTGAAAGGAGGAGGAAAAGGAGACAGCTTAGCAGAGTGAAAGGAGAAGGACAGGTGACAGCTTAGCAGGGTGAAAGGAGGGGGAAAGGAGACAGCTTAGCAGAGTGAAAGGAGGAGGAAAGGAGACAGCTTAGCAGAGTGAAAGGAGTAAAGAAAGGAGACAGCTTAGCAGAGTTAAAGGAAGAGGAAAAGAGACAGCTTAGCAGAGTGAAAGGAGGAGGAAAGGAGACAGCTTAGCAGAGTGAAAGGAGGAGGAAAGGAGGAGGAAAGGAGACAGCTTAGCAGAGTTAAAGAAGGAAAGAAAGGAGACAGCTTAGCAGAGTGAAAGGAAGAGGAAAGGAGACAGCTTAGCAGAGTGAAAGGAGGAGGAAAGGAGACAGCTTAGCAGAGTGAAAGAAGGAGGAAAAGGAGACAGCTTAGCAGAGTGAAAGGAGGAGGAAAGGAGACAGCTTAGCAGAGTGAAATGAGGAGGGAGGGAGACAGCTTAGCAGAGTGAAAGGAGGAGGAAAGGAGACAGCTTAGCAGAGTGAAAGAAGGAGGAAAAGAGACAGCTTAGCAGAGTGAAAGGAGGAGGAAAAGGAGACAGCTTAGCAGAGTGAAAGGAGGTAGAAAAGGAGACAGCTTAGCAGAGTGAAATGAGGAGGAAAGGAGACAGCTTAGCAGAGTGAAAGGAGGAGGAAAGGAGACAGCTTAGCAGAGTGAAAGGAGGAGGAAAGGAGAAGGCTTAGCAGAGTGAAAGGAGGAGGAAAGGAGACAGTTTAGCAGAGTGAAAGGAGGAAAGAAAGGAGACAGCTTAGCAGAGTGAAAGGAGGAGTAAAAGGAGACAGCTTAGCAAAATGTATGGAGGAGGAAAGGAGACAGCTTAGCAGAGTGAAAGGAGGAGGAATGGAGACAGCTTAGCAGAGTGAAAGGAGGAGGAAAGGAGACAGCTTAGCAGAGTGAAAGGAGGAGGAAAGGAGAAGGCTTAGCAGAGTGAAAGGAGGAGGAAATGAGACAGCTTAGCAGAGTGAAAGGAGGAGGGAAATGAGACAGTTTAGCAGAGTGAAAGGAGGAGGAAAGGAGACAGCTTAGCAGAGTGAAAGGAGGAGGAAAGGAGACAGCTTAGCAGAGTGAAAGGAGGAGGAAAGGAGACAGCTTAGCAGGGTGAAAGGAGGAGGAAAGGAGACAGCTTAGCAGAGTGGAAGAAGGAGGAAAAGAGACAGCTTAGCAGAGCGAAAGGAGGAGGAAAAGGAGACAGCTTAGCAGAATGAAAGGAGGAGGAAAGGAGACAGCTTAGCAGGGTGAAAGGAGTAAAGAAAGGAGACAGCTTAGCAGAGTGGAAGAAGGAGGAGGAAAGGAGACAGTTTAGCAGAGTGAAAGGAGGAGGAAAGGAGACAGCTTAGCAGAGTGAAAGGAGGAGGAAAGGAGACAGCTTAGCAGAGTGAAAGGAGGTGGAAAAGGAGACAGCTTAGCAGAGTGAAAGGAGGAGGAAAAGGAGACAGCTTAGCAGAGTGAAAGGTGGAGGAAAGGAGACAGCTTAGCAGAGTGAAAGGAGGAGGAAAAGGAGACAGCTTAGCAGAGTGAAAGGAGGTGGAAAAGGAGACAGCTTAGCAGAGTGATAAGAGAAGGAAAAGGAGACAGCTTAGCAGAGTGAAAGGAGGAGGAAAGGAGACAGCTTAGCAGAGTGAAAGGAGGAGGAAAGGAGACAGCTTAGCAGAGTGAAAGGAGGAGGAAAGGAGACAGCTTAGCAGAGTGAAAGGAGGAGGAAAGGAGACAGCTTAGCAGAGTGAAGGGAGGAGGAAGGAGACAGATTAGCAGAATAAAAGGAGGAAAGAAAGGAGACAGCTTAGCAGAATAAAAGGAGGAAAGAAAGGAGACAGCTTAGCAGAGTGAAAGGAGGAGGAAAAGGAGACAGCTTAGCAGAGTGAAAGGAGAAGGACAGGTGACAGCTTAGCAGGGTGAAAGGAGAGGGGAAAGGAGACAGCTTAGCAGAGTGAAAGGAGGAGGAAAGGAGACAGCTTAGCAGAGTGAAAGGAGTAAAGAAAGGAGACAGCTTAGCAGAGTTAAAGGAAGAGGAAAAGAGAGACAGCTTAGCAGAGTGAAAGGAGGAGGAAAGGAGACAGCTTAGCAGAGTGAAAGGAGGAGGAAAGGAGGAGGAAAGGAGAAAGCTTAGCAGAGTGAAAGGAGGAAAGAAAGGAGACAGCTTAGCAGAGTGAAAGGAAGGGGAAAGGAGACAGCATAGCAGAGTGAAAGGAGGAGGAAAGGAGACAGCTTAGCAGAGTGAAAGAAGGCGGAAAAGGAGACAGCTTAGCAGAGTGAAAGGAGGAGGAAAGGAGACAGCTTAGCAGAGTGAAAGGAGGAGGAAAAGGAGACAGCTTAGCAGAATGAAAGGAGGAGGAAAGGAGACAGCTTAGCAGGGTGAAAGGAGTAAAGAAAGGAGACAGCTTAGCAGAGTGGAAGAAGGAGGAGGAAAGGAGACAGCTTAGCAGAGTGAAAGAAGGAGGAAAGGAGACAGCTTAGCAGAGTGAAAGGAGGAGGAAAGGAGACAGCTTAGCAGAGTGAAAGGAGGTGGAATAGGAGACAGCTTAGCAGAGTGAAAGGAGGAGGAAAAGGAGACAGCTTAGCAGAGTGAAAGGTGGAGGAAAGGAGACAGCTTAGCAGAGTGAAAGGAGGAGGAAAAGGAGACAGCTTAGCAGAGTGAAAGGAGGTGGAAAAGGAGACAGCTTAGCAGAGTGATAAGAGGAGGAAAAGGAGACAGCTTAGCAGAGTGAAAGGAGGAGGAAAGGAGACAGCTTAGCAGAGTGAAAGGAGGAGGAAAGGAGAGAGTTTAGCAGAGTGAAAGGAGGAGGAAAGGAGACAGCTTAGCAGAGTGAAAGGAGGAGGAAAGGAGACAGCTTAGCAGAGTGAAAGGAGGAGGAAGGAGACAGATTAGCAGAATAAAAGGAGGAAAGAAAGGAGACAGCTTAGCAGAATAAAAGGAGGAAAGAAAGGAGACAGCTTAGCAGAGTGAAAGGAGGAGGAAAAGGAGACAGCTTAGCAGAGTGAAAGGAGAAGGACAGGTGACAGCTTAGCAGGGTGAAAGGAGGGGGAAAGGAGACAGCTTAGCAGAATGAAAGGAGGAGGAAAGGAGACAGCTTAGCAGAGTGAAAGGAGTAAAGAAAGGAGACAGCTTAGCAGAGTTAAAGGAAGAGGAAAAGAGAGACAGCTTAGCAGAGTGAAAGGAGGAGGAAAGGAGACAGCTTAGCAGAGTGAAAGGAGGAAAGAAAGGAGACAGCTTAGCAGAGTGAAAGGAAGAGGAAAGGAGACAGCTTAGCAGAGTGAAAGGAGGAGGAAAGGAGACAGCTTAGCAGAGTGAAAGAAGGAGGAAAAGGAGACAGCTTAGCAGAGTGAAAGGAGGAGGAAAGGAGACAGCTTAGCAGAGTGAAAGGAGGAGGAAAAGGAGACAGCTTAGCAGAATGAAAGGAGGAGGAAAGGAGACAGCTTAGCAGGGTGAAAGGAGTAAAGAAAGGAGACAGCTTAGCAGAGTGGAAGAAGGAGGAGGAAAGGAGACAGCTTAGCAGAGTGAAAGGAGGAGGAAAGGAGACAGCTTAGCAGAGTGAAAGGAGGAGGAAAGGAGACAGCTTAGCAGAGTGAAAGGAGGTGGAAAAGGAGAGCTTAGCAGAGTGAAAGGAGGAGGAAAAGGAGACAGCTTAGCAGAGTGAAAGGTGGAGGAAAGGAGACAGCTTAGCAGAGTGAAAGGAGGAGGAAAAGGAGACAGCTTAGCAGAGTGAAAGGAGGTGGAAAAGGAGACAGCTTAGCAGAGTGATAAGAGGAGGAAAAGGAGACAGCTTAGCAGAGTGAAAGGAGGAGGAAAGGAGACAGCTTAGCAGAGTGAAAGGAGGAGGAAAGGAGACAGCTTAGCAGAGTGAAAGGAGGAGGAAAGGAGACAGCTTAGCAGAGTGAAAGGAGGAGGAAAAGGAGACAGCTTAGCAGAATGAAAGGAGGAGGAAAGGAGACAGCTTAGCAGGGTGAAAGGAGTAAAGAAAGGAGACAGCTTAGCAGAGTGGAAGAAGGAGGAGGAAAGGAGACAGCTTAGCAGAGTGAAAGGAGGAGGAAAGGAGACAGCTTAGCAGAGTGAAAGGAGGAGGAAAGGAGACAGCTTAGCAGAGTGAAAGGAGGTGGAAAAGGAGACAGCTTAGCAGAGTGAAAGGAGAAGGAAAAGGAGACAGCTTAGCAGAGTGAAAGGTGGAGGAAAGGAGACAGCTTAGCAGAGTGAAAGGAGGAGGAAAAGGAGACAGCTTAGCAGAGTGAAAGGAGGTGGAAAAATAGACAGCTTAGCAGAGTGATAAGAGGAGGAAAAGGAGACAGCTTAGCAGAGTGAAAGGAGGAGGAAAGGAGACAGCTTAGCAGAGTGAAAGGAGGAGGAAAGGAGACAGCTTAGCAGAGTGAAAGGAGGAGGAAAGGAGACAGCTTAGCAGAGTGAAAGGAGGAGGAAAGGAGACAGCTTAGCAGAGTGAAAGGAGGAGGAAGGAGACAGATTAGCAGAATAAAAGGAGGAAAGAAAGGAGACAGCTTAGCAGAATAAAAGGAGGAAAGAAAGGAGACAGCTTAGCAGAGTGAAAGGAGGAGGAAAAGGAGACAGCTTAGCAGAGTGAAAGGAGAAGGACAGGTGACAGCTTAGCAGGGTGAAAGGAGGGGGAAAGGAGACAGCTTAGCAGAGTGAAAGGAAGAGGAAAGGAGACAGCTTAGCAGAGTGAAAGGAGTAAAGAAAGGAGACAGCTTAGCAGAGTTAAAGGAAGAGGAAAAGAGACAGCTTAGCAGAGTGAAAGGAGGAGGAAAGGAGACAGCTTAGCAGAGTGAAAGGAGGAGGAAAGGAGGAGGAAAGGAGACAGCTTAGCAGAGTGAAAGAAGGAAAGAAAGGAGACAGCTTAGCAGAGTGAAAGGAAGAGGAAAGGAGACAGCTTAGCAGAGTGAAAGGAGGAGGAAAGGAGACAGCTTAGCAGAGTGAAAGAAGGAGGAAAAGGAGACAGCTTAGCAGAGTGAAAGGAGGAGGAAAGGAGACAGCTTAGCAGAGTGAAAGGAGGAGGAAAAGGAGACAGCTTAGCAGAATGAAAGGAGGAGGAAAGGAGACAGCTTAGCAGAGTGAAAGGAGGAGGAAAAGGAGACAGCTTAGCAGAGTGAAAGGAGGTGGAAAAGGAGACAGCTTAGCAGAGTGATAAGAGGAGGAAAAGGAGACAGCTTAGCAGAGTGAAAGGAGGAGGAAAGGAGACAGCTTAGCAGAGTGAAAGGAGGAGGAAAGGAGACAGCTTAGCAGAGTGAAAGGAGGAGGAAAGGAGACAGCTTAGCAGAGTGAAAGGAGGAGGAAAAGGAGACAGCTTAGCAGAATGAAAGGAGGAGGAAAGGAGACAGCTTAGCAGGGTGAAAGGAGTAAAGAAAGGAGACAGCTTAGCAGAGTGGAAGAAGGAGGAGGAAAGGAGACAGCTTAGCAGAGTGAAAGGAGGAGGAAAGGAGACAGCTTAGCAGAGTGAAAGGAGGAGGAAAGGAGACAGCTTAGCAGAGTGAAAGGAGGTGGAAAAGGAGACAGCTTAGCAGAGTGAAAGAAGGAGGAAAAGGAGACAGCTTAGCAGAGTGAAAGGAGGAGGAAAGGAGACAGCTTAGCAGAGTGAAAGGAGGAGGAAAAGGAGACAGCTTAGCAGAATGAAAGGAGGAGGAAAGGAGACAGCTTAGCAGAGTGAAAGGAGGAGGAAAAGGAGACAGCTTAGCAGAGTGAAAGGAGGTGGAAAAGGAGACAGCTTAGCAGAGTGATAAGAGGAGGAAAAGGAGACAGCTTAGCAGAGTGAAAGGAGGAGGAAAGGAGACAGCTTAGCAGAGTGAAAGGAGGAGGAAAGGAGACAGCTTAGCAGAGTGAAAGGAGGAGGAAAAGGAGACAGCTTAGCAGAATGAAAGGAGGAGGAAAGGAGACAGCTTAGCAGGGTGAAAGGAGTAAAGAAAGGAGACAGCTTAGCAGAGTGGAAGAAGGAGGAGGAAAGGAGACAGCTTAGCAGAGTGAAAGGAGGAGGAAAGGAGACAGCTTAGCAGAGTGAAAGGAGGAGGAAAGGAGACAGCTTAGCAGAGTGAAAGGAGGTGGAAAAGGAGACAGCTTAGCAGAGTGAAAGGAGGAGGAAAAGGAGACAGCTTAGCAGAGTGAAAGGTGGAGGAAAGGAGACAGCTTAGCAGAGTGAAAGGAGGAGGAAAAGGAGACAGCTTAGCAGAGTGAAAGGAGGTGGAAAAGGAGACAGCTTAGCAGAGTGATAAGAGGAGGAAAAGGAGACAGCTTAGCAGAGTGAAAGGAGGAGGAAAGGAGACAGCTTAGCAGAGTGAAAGGAGGAGGAAAGGAGACAGCTTAGCAGAGTGAAAGGAGGAGGAAAGGAGACAGCTTAGCAGAGTGAAAGGAGGAGGAAAGGAGACAGCTTAGCAGAGTGAAAGGAGGAGGAAGGAGACAGATTAGCAGAATAAAAGGAGGAAAGAAAGGAGACAGCTTAGCAGAATAAAAGGAGGAAAGAAAGGAGACAGCTTAGCAGAGTGAAAGGAGGAGGAAAAGGAGACAGCTTAGCAGAGTGAAAGGAGAAGGACAGGTGACAGCTTAGCAGGGTGAAAGGAGGGGGAAAGGAGACAGCTTAGCAGAGTGAAAGGAGGAGGAAAGGAGACAGCTTAGCAGAGTGAAAGGAGTAAAGAAAGGAGACAGCTTAGCAGAGTTAAAGGAAGAGGAAAAGAGACAGCTTAGCAGAGTGAAAGGAGGAGGAAAGGAGACAGCTTAGCAGAGTGAAAGGAGGAGGAAAGGAGGAGGAAAGGAGACAGCTTAGCAGAGTGAAAGAAGGAAAGAAAGGAGACAGCTTAGCAGAGTGAAAGGAAGAGGAAAGGAGACAGCTTAGCAGAGTGAAAGGAGGAGGAAAGGAGACAGCTTAGCAGAGTGAAAGAAGGAGGAAAAGGAGACAGCTTAGCAGAGTGAAAGGAGGAGGAAAGGAGACAGCTTAGCAGAGTGAAATGAGGAGGGAGGGAGACAGCTTAGCAGAGTGAAAGGAGGAGGAAAGGAGACAGCTTAGCAGAGTGAAAGAAGGAGGAAAAGAGACAGCTTAGCAGAGTGAAAGGAGGAGGAAAAGGAGACAGCTTAGCAGAGTGAAAGGAGGTAGAAAAGGAGACAGCTTAGCAGAGTGAAATGAGGAGGAAAGGAGACAGCTTAGCAGAGTGAAAGGAGGAGGAAAAGGAGACAGTTTAGCAGAGTGAAAGGAGGAGGAAAGGAGACAGTTTAGCAGAGTGAAAGGAGGAAAGAAAGGAGACAGCTTAGCAGAGTGAAAGGAGGAGTAAAAGGAGACAGCTTAGCAAAATGTATGGAGGAGGAAAGGAGACAGCTTAGCAGAGTGAAAGGAGGAGGAATGGAGACAGCTTAGCAGAGTGAAAGGAGGAGGAAAGGAGACAGCTTAGCAGAGTGAAAGGAGGAGGAAAGGAGAAGGCTTAGCAGAGTGAAAGGAGGAGGAAATGAGACAGCTTAGCAGAGTGAAAGGAGGAGGGAAATGAGACAGTTTAGCAGAGTGAAAGGAGGAGGAAAGGAGACAGCTTAGCAGAGTGAAAGGAGGAGGAAAGGAGACAGCTTAGCAGAGTGAAAGGAGGAGGAAAGGAGACAGCTTAGCAGGGTGAAAGGAGGAGGAAAGGAGACAGCTTAGCAGAGTGGAAGAAGGAGGAAAAGAGACAGCTTAGCAGAGCGAAAGGAGGAGGAAAAGGAGACAGCTTAGCAGAATGAAAGGAGGAGGAAAGGAGACAGCTTAGCAGGGTGAAAGGAGTAAAGAAAGGAGACAGCTTAGCAGAGTGGAAGAAGGAGGAGGAAAGGAGACAGTTTAGCAGAGTGAAAGGAGGAGGAAAGGAGACAGCTTAGCAGAGTGAAAGGAGGAGGAAAGGAGACAGCTTAGCAGAGTGAAAGGAGGTGGAAAAGGAGACAGCTTAGCAGAGTGAAAGGAGGAGGAAAAGGAGATAGCTTAGCAGAGTGAAAGGTGGAGGAAAGGAGACAGCTTAGCAGAGTGAAAGGAGGAGGAAAAGGAGACAGCTTAGCAGAGTGAAAGGAGGTGGAAAAGGAGACAGCTTAGCAGAGTGATAAGAGAAGGAAAAGGAGACAGCTTAGCAGAGTGAAAGGAGGAGGAAAGGAGACAGCTTAGCAGAGTGAAAGGAGGAGGAAAGGAGACAGCTTAGCAGAGTGAAAGGAGGAGGAAAGGAGACAGCTTAGCAGAGTGAAAGGAGGAGGAAAGGAGACAGCTTAGCAGAGTGAAGGGAGGAGGAAGGAGACAGATTAGCAGAATAAAAGGAGGAAAGAAAGGAGACAGCTTAGCAGAATAAAAGGAGGAAAGAAAGGAGACAGCTTAGCAGAGTGAAAGGAGGAGGAAAAGGAGACAGCTTAGCAGAGTGAAAGGAGAAGGACAGGTGACAGCTTAGCAGGGTGAAAGGAGGGGGAAAGGAGACAGCTTAGCAGAGTGAAAGGAGGAGGAAAGGAGACAGCTTAGCAGAGTGAAAGGAGTAAAGAAAGGAGACAGCTTAGCAGAGTTAAAGGAAGAGGAAAAGAGAGACAGCTTAGCAGAGTGAAAGGAGGAGGAAAGGAGACAGCTTAGCAGAGTGAAAGGAGGAGGAAAGGAGGAGGAAAGGAGACAGCTTAGCAGAGTGAAAGGAGGAAAGAAAGGAGACAGCTTAGCAGAGTGAAAGGAAGGGGAAAGGAGACAGCATAGCAGAGTGAAAGGAGGAGGAAAGGAGACAGCTTAGCAGAGTGAAAGAAGGCGGAAAAGGAGACAGCTTAGCAGAGTGAAAGGAGGAGGAAAGGAGACAGCTTAGCAGAGTGAAAGGAGGAGGAAAAGGAGACAGCTTAGCAGAATGAAAGGAGGAGGAAAGGAGACAGCTTAGCAGGGTGAAAGGAGTAAAGAAAGGAGACAGCTTAGCAGAGTGGAAGAAGGAGGAGGAAAGGAGACAGCTTAGCAGAGTGAAAGAAGGAGGAAAGGAGACAGCTTAGCAGAGTGAAAGGAGGAGGAAAGGAGACAGCTTAGCAGAGTGAAAGGAGGTGGAAAAGGAGACAGCTTAGCAGAGTGAAAGGAGGAGGAAAAGGAGACAGCTTAGCAGAGTGAAAGGTGGAGGAAAGGAGACAGCTTAGCAGAGTGAAAGGAGGAGGAAAAGGAGACAGCTTAGCAGAGTGAAAGGAGGTGGAAAAGGAGACAGCTTAGCAGAGTGATAAGAGGAGGAAAAGGAGACAGCTTAGCAGAGTGAAAGGAGGAGGAAAGGAGACAGCTTAGCAGAGTGAAAGGAGGAGGAAAGGAGAGAGTTTAGCAGAGTGAAAGGAGGAGGAAAGGAGACAGCTTAGCAGAGTGAAAGGAGGAGGAAAGGAGACAGCTTAGCAGAGTGAAAGGAGGAGGAAGGAGACAGATTAGCAGAATAAAAGGAGGAAAGAAAGGAGACAGCTTAGCAGAATAAAAGGAGGAAAGAAAGGAGACAGCTTAGCAGAGTGAAAGGAGGAGGAAAAGGAGACAGCTTAGCAGAGTGAAAGGAGAAGGACAGGTGACAGCTTAGCAGGGTGAAAGGAGGGGGAAAGGAGACAGCTTAGCAGAATGAAAGGAGGAGGAAAGGAGACAGCTTAGCAGAGTGAAAGGAGTAAAGAAAGGAGACAGCTTAGCAGAGTTAAAGGAAGAGGAAAAGAGAGACAGCTTAGCAGAGTGAAAGGAGGAGGAAAGGAGACAGCTTAGCAGAGTGAAAGGAGGAAAGAAAGGAGACAGCTTAGCAGAGTGAAAGGAAGAGGAAAGGAGACAGCTTAGCAGAGTGAAAGGAGGAGGAAAGGAGACAGCTTAGCAGAGTGAAAGAAGGAGGAAAAGGAGACAGCTTAGCAGAGTGAAAGGAGGAGGAAAGGAGACAGCTTAGCAGAGTGAAAGGAGGAGGAAAAGGAGACAGCTTAGCAGAATGAAAGGAGGAGGAAACGAGACAGCTTAGCAGGGTGAAAGGAGTAAAGAAAGGAGACAGCTTAGCAGAGTGGAAGAAGGAGGAGGAAAGGAGACAGCTTAGCAGAGTGAAAGGAGGAGGAAAGGAGACAGCTTAGCAGAGTGAAAGGAGGAGGAAAGGAGACAGCTTAGCAGAGTGAAAGGAGGTGGAAAAGGAGAGCTTAGCAGAGTGAAAGGAGGAGGAAAAGGAGACAGCTTAGCAGAGTGAAAGGTGGAGGAAAGGAGACAGCTTAGCAGAGTGAAAGGAGGAGGAAAAGGAGACAGCTTAGCAGAGTGAAAGGAGGTGGAAAAGGAGACAGCTTAGCAGAGTGATAAGAGGAGGAAAAGGAGACAGCTTAGCAGAGTGAAAGGAGGAGGAAAGGAGACAGCTTAGCAGAGTGAAAGGAGGAGGAAAGGAGACAGCTTAGCAGAGTGAAAGGAGGAGGAAAGGAGACAGCTTAGCAGAGTGAAAGGAGGAGGAAAAGGAGACAGCTTAGCAGAATGAAAGGAGGAGGAAAGGAGACAGCTTAGCAGGGTGAAAGGAGTAAAGAAAGGAGATAGCTTAGCAGAGTGGAAGAAGGAGGAGGAAAGGAGACAGCTTAGCAGAGTGAAAGGAGGAGGAAAGGAGACAGCTTAGCAGAGTGAAAGGAGGAGGAAAGGAGACAGCTTAGCAGAGTGAAAGGAGGTGGAAAAGGAGACAGCTTAGCAGAGTGAAAGGAGGAGGAAAAGGAGACAGCTTAGCAGAGTGAAAGGTGGAGGAAAGGAGACAGCTTAGCAGAGTGAAAGGAGGAGGAAAAGGAGACAGCTTAGCAGAGTGAAAGGAGGTGGAAAAATAGACAGCTTAGCAGAGTGATAAGAGGAGGAAAAGGAGACAGCTTAGCAGAGTGAAAGGAGGAGGAAAGGAGACAGCTTAGCAGAGTGAAAGGAGGAGGAAAGGAGACAGCTTAGCAGAGTGAAAGGAGGAGGAAAGGAGACAGCTTAGCAGAGTGAAAGGAGGAGGAAAGGAGACAGCTTAGCAGAGTGAAAGGAGGAGGAAGGAGACAGATTAGCAGAATAAAAGGAGGAAAGAAAGGAGACAGCTTAGCAGAATAAAAGGAGGAAAGAAAGGAGACAGCTTAGCAGAGTGAAAGGAGGAGGAAAAGGAGACAGCTTAGCAGAGTGAAAGGAGAAGGACAGGTGACAGCTTAGCAGGGTGAAAGGAGGGGGAAAGGAGACAGCTTAGCAGAGTGAAAGGAGGAGGAAAGGAGACAGCTTAGCAGAGTGAAAGGAGTAAAGAAAGGAGACAGCTTAGCAGAGTTAAAGGAAGAGGAAAAGAGACAGCTTAGCAGAGTGAAAGGAGGAGGAAAGGAGACAGCTTAGCAGAGTGAAAGGAGGAGGAAAGGAGGAGGAAAGGAGACAGCTTAGCAGAGTGAAAGAAGGAAAGAAAGGAGACAGCTTAGCAGAGTGAAAGGAAGAGGAAAGGAGACAGCTTAGCAGAGTGAAAGGAGGAGGAAAGGAGACAGCTTAGCAGAGTGAAAGAAGGAGGAAAAGGAGACAGCTTAGCAGAGTGAAAGGAGGAGGAAAGGAGACAGCTTAGCAGAGTGAAAGGAGGAGGAAAAGGAGACAGCTTAGCAGAATGAAAGGAGGAGGAAAGGAGACAGCTTAGCAGAGTGAAAGGAGGAGGAAAAGGAGACAGCTTAGCAGAGTGAAAGGAGGTGGAAAAGGAGACAGCTTAGCAGAGTGATAAGAGGAGGAAAAGGAGACAGCTTAGCAGAGTGAAAAGAGGAGGAAAGGAGACAGCTTAGCAGAGTGAAAGGAGGAGGAAAGGAGACAGCTTAGCAGAGTGAAAGGAGGAGGAAAGGAGACAGCTTAGCAGAGTGAAAGGAGGAGGAAAAGGAGACAGCTTAGCAGAATGAAAGGAGGAGGAAAGGAGACAGCTTAGCAGGGTGAAAGGAGTAAAGAAAGGAGACAGCTTAGCAGAGTGGAAGAAGGAGGAGGAAAGGAGACAGCTTAGCAGAGTGAAAGGAGGAGGAAAGGAGACAGCTTAGCAGAGTGAAAGGAGGAGGAAAGGAGACAGCTTAGCAGAGTGAAAGGAGGTGGAAAAGGAGACAGCTTAGCAGAGTGAAAGGAGGAGGAAAAGGAGACAGCTTAGCAGAGTGAAAGGTGGAGGAAAGGAGACAGCTTAGCAGAGTGAAAGGAGGAGGAAAAGGAGACAGCTTAGCAGAGTGAAAGGAGGTGGAAAAGGAGACAGCTTAGCAGAGTGATAAGAGGAGGAAAAGGAGACAGCTTAGCAGAGTGAAAGGAGGAGGAAAGGAGACAGCTTAGCAGAGTGAAAGGAGGAGGAAAGGAGACAGCTTAGCAGAGTGAAAGGAGGAGGAAAGGAGACAGCTTAGCAGAGTGAAAGGAGGAGGAAAGGAGACAGCTTAGCAGAGTGAAAGGAGGAGGAAGGAGACAGATTAGCAGAATAAAAGGAGGAAAGAAAGGAGACAGCTTAGCAGAATAAAAGGAGGAAAGAAAGGAGACAGCTTAGCAGAGTGAAAGGAGGAGGAAAAGGAGACAGCTTAGCAGAGTGAAAGGAGAAGGACAGGTGACAGCTTAGCAGGGTGAAAGGAGGGGGAAAGGAGACAGCTTAGCAGAGTGAAAGGAGGAGGAAAGGAGACAGCTTAGCAGAGTGAAAGGAGTAAAGAAAGGAGACAGCTTAGCAGAGTTAAAGGAAGAGGAAAAGAGACAGCTTAGCAGAGTGAAAGGAGGAGGAAAGGAGACAGCTTAGCAGAGTGAAAGGAGGAGGAAAGGAGGAGGAAAGGAGACAGCTTAGCAGAGTGAAAGAAGGAAAGAAAGGAGACAGCTTAGCAGAGTGAAAGGAAGAGGAAAGGAGACAGCTTAGCAGAGTGAAAGGAGGAGGAAAGGAGACAGCTTAGCAGAGTGAAAGAAGGAGGAAAAGGAGACAGCTTAGCAGAGTGAAAGGAGGAGGAAAGGAGACAGCTTAGCAGAGTGAAAGGAGGAGGAAAAGGAGACAGCTTAGCAGAATGAAAGGAGGAGGAAAGGAGACAGCTTAGCAGAGTGAAAGGAGGAGGAAAAGGAGACAGCTTAGCAGAGTGAAAGGAGGTGGAAAAGGAGACAGCTTAGCAGAGTGATAAGAGGAGGAAAAGGAGACAGCTTAGCAGAGTGAAAGGAGGAGGAAAGGAGACAGCTTAGCAGAGTGAAAGGAGGAGGAAAGGAGACAGCTTAGCAGAGTGAAAGGAGGAGGAAAGGAGACAGCTTAGCAGAGTGAAAGGAGGAGGAAAAGGAGACAGCTTAGCAGAGTGAAAGGAGGAGGAAAGGAGACAGCTTAGCAGAGTGAAAGGAGGAGGAAAAGGAGACAGCTTAGCAGAATGAAAGGAGGAGGAAAGGAGACAGCTTAGCAGGGTGAAAGGAGTAAAGAAAGGAGACAGCTTAGCAGAGTGGAAGAAGGAGGAGGAAAGGAGACAGCTTAGCAGAGTGAAAGGAGGAGGAAAAGGAGACAGCTTAGCAGAGTGAAAGGAGGAGGAAAGGAGACAGCTTAGCAGAGTGAAAGGAGGAGGAAAAGGAGACAGCTTAGCAGAATGAAAGGAGGAGGAAAGGAGACAGCTTAGCAGGGTGAAAGGAGTAAAGAAAGGAGACAGCTTAGCAGAGTGGAAGAAGGAGGAGGAAAGGAGACAGCTTAGCAGAGTGAAAGGAGGAGGAAAGGAGACAGCTTAGCAGAGTGAAAGGAGGAGGAAAGGAGACAGCTTAGCAGAGTGAAAGGAGGTGGAAAAGGAGACAGCTTAGCAGAGTGAAAGGAGGAGGAAAAGGAGACAGCTTAGCAGAGTGAAAGGTGGAGGAAAGGAGACAGCTTAGCAGAGTGAAAGGAGGAGGAAAAGGAGACAGCTTAGCAGAGTGAAAGGAGGTGGAAAAGGAGACAGCTTAGCAGAGTGATAAGAGGAGGAAAAGGAGACAGCTTAGCAGAGTGAAAGGAGGAGGAAAGGAGACAGCTTAGCAGAGTGAAAGGAGGAGGAAAGGAGACAGCTTAGCAGAGTGAAAGGAGGAGGAAAGGAGACAGCTTAGCAGAGTGAAAGGAGGAGGAAAGGAGACAGCTTAGCAGAGTGAAAGGAGGAGGAAGGAGACAGATTAGCAGAATAAAAGGAGGAAAGAAAGGAGACAGCTTAGCAGAATAAAAGGAGGAAAGAAAGGAGACAGCTTAGCAGAGTGAAAGGAGGAGGAAAAGGAGACAGCTTAGCAGAGTGAAAGGAGAAGGACAGGTGACAGCTTAGCAGGGTGAAAGGAGGGGGAAAGGAGACAGCTTAGCAGAGTGAAAGGAGGAGGAAAGGAGACAGCTTAGCAGAGTGAAAGGAGTAAAGAAAGGAGACAGCTTAGCAGAGTTAAAGGAAGAGGAAAAGAGACAGCTTAGCAGAGTGAAAGGAGGAGGAAAGGAGACAGCTTAGCAGAGTGAAAGGAGGAGGAAAGGAGACAGCTTAGCAGAGTGAAAGAAGGAAAGAAAGGAGACAGCTTAGCAGAGTCAAAGGAAGAGGAAAGGAGACAGCTTAGCAGAGTGAAAGGAGGAGGAAAGGAGACAGCTTAGCAGAGTGGAAGAAGGAGGAAAAGGAGACAGCTTAGCAGAGTGAAAGGAGGAGGAAAGGAGACAGCTTAGCAGAGTGAAAGGAGGAGGAAAAGGAGACAGCTTAGCAGAATGAAAGGAGGAGGAAAGGAGACAGCTTAGCAGAGTGAAAGGAGGAGGAAAAGGAGACAGCTTAGCAGAGTGAAAGGAGGTGGAAAAGGAGACAGCTTAGCAGAGTGATAAGAGGAGGAAAAGGAGACAGCTTAGCAGAGTGAAAGGAGGAGGAAAGGAGACAGCTTAGCAGAGTGAAAGGAGGAGGAAAGGAGACAGCTTAGCAGAGTGAAAGGAGGAGGAAAGGAGACAGCTTAGCAGAGTGAAAGGAGGAGGAAAAGGAGACAGCTTAGCAGAGTGAAAGGAGGTGGAAAAGGAGACAGCTTAGCAGAGTGATAAGAGGAGGAAAAGGAGACAGCTTAGCAGAGTGAAAGGAGGAGGAAAGGAGACAGCTTAGCAGAGTGAAAGGAGGAGGAAAGGAGACAGCTTAGCAGAGTGAAAGGAGGAGGAAAGGAGACAGCTTAGCAGAGTGAAAGGAGGAGGAAAGGAGACAGCTTAGCAGAGTGAAAGGAGGAGGAAGGAGACAGATTAGCAGAATAAAAGGAGGAAAGAAAGGAGACAGCTTAGCAGAATAAAAGGAGGAAAGAAAGGAGTCAGCTTAGCAGAATGAAAGGAGGAGGAAAGGAGACAGCTTAGCAGAGTGAAAGGAGGAGGAAAAGGAGACAGCTTAGCAGAGTGAAAGGAGGTGGAAAAGGAGACAGCTTAGCAGAGTGATAAGAGGAGGAAAAGGAGACAGCTTAGCAGAGTGAAAGGAGGAGGAAAGGAGACAGCTTAGCAGAGTGAAAGGAGGAGGAAAGGAGACAGCTTAGCAGAGTGAAAGGAGGAGGAAAGGAGACAGCTTAGCAGAGTGAAAGGAGGAGGAAAAGGAGACAGCTTAGCAGAGTGAAAGGAGGTGGAAAAGGAGGCAGCTTAGCAGAGTGATAAGAGGAGGAAAAGGAGACAGCTTAGCAGAGTGAAAGGAGGAGGAAAGGAGACAGCTTAGCAGAGTGAAAGGAGGAGGAAAGGAGACAGCTTAGCAGAGTGAAAGGAGGAGGAAAGGAGACAGCTTAGCAGAGTGAAAGGAGGAGGAAAGGAGACAGCTTAGCAGAGTGAAAGGAGGAGGAAGGAGACAGATTAGCAGAATAAAAGGAGGAAAGAAAGGAGACAGCTTAGCAGAATAAAAGGAGGAAAGAAAGGAGACAGCTTAGCAGAGTGAAAGGAGGAGGAAAAGGAGACAGCTTAGCAGAGGGAAAGGAGAAGGACAGGTGACAGCTTAGCAGGGTGAAAGGAGGGGGAAAGGAGACAGCTTAGCAGAGTGAAAGGAGGAGGAAAGGAGACAGCTTAGCAGAGTGAAAGGAGTAAAGAAAGGAGACAGCTTAGCAGAGTTAAAGGAAGAGGAAAAGAGAGACAGCTTAGCAGAGTGAAAGGAGGAGGAAAAGGAGACAGCTTAGCAGAGTGAAAGGAGGAGGAAAGGAGGAGGAAAGGAGACAGCTTAGCAGAGTGAAAGGAGGAAAGAAAGGAGACAGCTTAGCAGAGTGAAAGGAAGAGGAAAGGAGACAGCTTAGCAGAGTGAAAGGAGGAGGAAAAGGAGACAGCTTAGCAGAGTGAAAGGAGGTGGAAAAGGAGACAGCTTAGCAGAGTGATAAGAGGAGGAAAAGGAGACAGCTTAGCAGAGTGAAAGGAGGAGGAAAGGAGACAGCTTAGCAGAGTGAAAGGAGGAGGAAAGGAGACAGCTTAGCAGAGTGAAAGGAGGAGGAAAGGAGACAGCTTAGCAGAGTGAAAGGAGGAGGAAAAGGAGACAGCTTAGCAGAGTGAAAGGAGGTGGAAAAGGAGGCAGCTTAGCAGAGTGATAAGAGGAGGAAAAGGAGACAGCTTAGCAGAGTGAAAGGAGGAGGAAAGGAGACAGCTTAGCAGAGTGAAAGGAGGAGGAAAGGAGACAGCTTAGCAGAGTGAAAGGAGGAGGAAAGGAGACAGCTTAGCAGAGTGAAAGGAGGAGGAAAGGAGACAGCTTAGCAGAGTGAAAGGAGGAGGAAGGAGACAGATTAGCAGAATAAAAGGAGGAAAGAAAGGAGACAGCTTAGCAGAATAAAAGGAGGAAAGAAAGGAGACAGCTTAGCAGAGTGAAAGGAGGAGGAAAAGGAGACAGCTTAGCAGAGGGAAAGGAGAAGGACAGGTGACAGCTTAGCAGGGTGAAAGGAGGGGGAAAGGAGACAGCTTAGCAGAGTGAAAGGAGGAGGAAAGGAGACAGCTTAGCAGAGTGAAAGGAGTAAAGAAAGGAGACAGCTTAGCAGAGTTAAAGGAAGAGGAAAAGAGAGACAGCTTAGCAGAGTGAAAGGAGGAGGAAAAGGAGACAGCTTAGCAGAGTGAAAGGAGGAGGAAAGGAGGAGGAAAGGAGACAGCTTAGCAGAGTGAAAGGAGGAAAGAAAGGAGACAGCTTAGCAGAGTGAAAGGAAGAGGAAAGGAGACAGCTTAGCAGAGTGAAAGGAGGAGGAAAGGAGACAGCTTAGCAGAGTGAAAGAAGGAGGAAAAGGAGACAGCTTAGCAGAGTGAAAGGAGGAGGAAAGGAGACAGCTTAGCAGAGTGAAAGGAGGAGGAAAAGGAGACAGCTTAGCAGAATGAAAGGAGGAGGAAAGGAGACAGCTTAGCAGGGTGAAAGGAGTAAAGAAAGGAGACAGCTTAGCAGAGTGGAAGAAGGAGGAGGAAAGGAGACAGCTTAGCAGAGTGAAAGGAGGAGGAAAGGAGACAGCTTAGCAGAGTGAAAGGAGGAGGAAAGGAGACAGCTTAGCAGAGTGAAAGGAGGTGGAAAAGGAGACAGCTTAGCAGAGTGAAAGGAGGAGGAAAAGGAGACAGCTTAGCAGAGTGAAAGGAGGAGGAAAGGAGACAGCTTAGCAGAGTGAAAGGAGGAGGAAAGGAGACAGCTTAGCAGAGTGAAAGGAGGAGGAAAGGAGACAGCTTAGCAGAGTGAAAGGAGGAGGAAAGGAGACAGCTTAGCAGAGTGAAAGGAGGAGGAAGGAGACAGATTAGCAGAATAAAAGGAGGAAAGAAAGGAGACAGCTTAGCAGAATAAAAGGAGGAAAGAAAGGAGACAGCTTAGCAGAGTGAAAGGAGGAGGAAAAGGAGACAGCTTAGCAGAGTGAAAGGAGAAGGACAGGTGACAGCTTAGCAGGGTGAAAGGAGGGGGAAAGGAGACAGCTTAGCAGAGTGAAAGGAGGAGGAAAGGAGACAGCTTAGCAGAGTGAAAGGAGTAAAGAAAGGAGACAGCTTAGCAGAGTTAAAGGAAGAGGAAAAGAGACAGCTTAGCAGAGTGAAAGGAGGAGGAAAGGAGACAGCTTAGCAGAGTGAAAGGAGGAGGAAAGGAGGAGGAAAGGAGACAGCTTAGCAGAGTGAAAGGAGGAAAGAAAGGAGACAGCTTAGCAGAGTGAAAGGAAGAGGAAAGGAGACAGCTTAGCAGAGTGAAAGGAGGAGGAAAGGAGACAGCTTAGCAGAGTGAAAGAAGGAGGAAAAGGAGACAGCTTAGCAGAGTGAAAGGAGGAGGAAAGGAGACAGCTTAGCAGAGTGAAAGGAGGAGGAAAAGGAGACAGCTTAGCAGAGTGAAAGAAGAAGGAAAGGAGACAGCTTAGCAGGGTGAAAGGAGGAGGAAAGGAGACAGTTTAGCAGAGTGAAAGGAGGAGGAAAAGGAGACAGCTTAGCAGAGTGAAAGGAGGAGGAAAGGAGACAGCTTAGCAGAGTGAAAGGAGGAGGAAAGGAGACAGCTTAGCAGAATGAAAGGAGGAGGAAAGGAGACAGCTTAGCAGAGTGAAAGGAGGAGGAAAGGAGACAGCTTAGCAGAGTGAAAGGAGGAAAGAAAGGAGACAGCTTAGCAGAGTGAAAGGAGGAGGAAAGGAGACAGCTTAGCAGAGTGAAAGGAGGAGGAAAGGAGACAGCTTAGCAGAGTGAAAGGAGGAGGAAAGGAGACAGCTTAGCAGAGTGAAAGAAGGAGGAAAGGAGGCAGCTTAGCAGAGTGAAAGGAGGAAAGAAAGGAGACAGCTTAGCAGAGTGAAAGGAGGAGGAAAAGGAGACAGCTTAGCAGAGTGAAAGGAGGAGGAAAGGAGCCAGTTTAGCAGAGTGAAAGGAGGAAAGAAAGGAGACAGCTTAGCAGAGTGAAATGAGGAGGAAAGGAGACAGCTTAGCAGAGTGAAAGGAGGAGGAAAGGAGACAGCTTAGCAGAGTGAAAGGAGGAGGAAAGGAGACAGCTTAGCAGAATGAAAGGAGGAGGAAAGGAGACAGCTTAGCAGAGTGAAATGAGGAGGAAAGGAGACAATTTAGCAGAGTGAAAGGAGGAGGAAAAGGAGACAGCTTAGCAGAGTGAAAGGAGGAGGAAAGGAGACAGCTTAGCATTGTGAAAGGAGGAAAGAAAGGAGACAGCTTAGCAGAGTGAAAGGAGGAGGAAAGGAGACAGCTTAGCAGAGTGAAAGGAGAAGGAAAGGAGACAGCTTAGCAGAGTGAAAGGAGGAGGAAAGGAGGCGGCTTAGCAGAGTGAAAGGAGGAGGAAAAGGAGACAGCTTAGCAAAGTGAAAGGAGGAATGAAAGGAGACAGCTTAGCAGAGTGAAAGGTGGAGGAAAGGAGACAGCTTAGCAGAGTGAAAGGAGGAGGAAAAGGAGACAGCTTAGCAGAGTGAAAGGAGGAGGAAAGGAGACAGCTTAGCAGAATGAAAGGAGGAGGAAAGGAGACAGCTTAGCAGAGTGAAAGAAGAAGGAAAAGGAGACAGCTTAGCAGAGTGAAAGGAGGAATGAAAGGAGACAGCTTAGCAGAGTGAAAGAAGGAGGAAAGGAGACAGCTTAGCAGAGTGAAAGGAGGAGGAAAGGAGACAGCTTAGCAGGGTGAAAGGAGGAGGAAAGGAGACAACTTAGCAGACTGAAAGGAGGAGGAAAGGAGACAGCTTAGCAGAGTGAAAGGAGGAGGAAAGGAGACAGCTAAGCAGGGTGAAAGGAGGAGGAAAGGAGACAGCTTAGCAGAGTGAAAGGAGGAGGAAAGGAGAGAGTTTAGCAGAGTGAAAGGAGGAGGAAAGGAGACAGCTTAGCAGAGTGAAAGGAGGAGGAAAGGAGACAGCTTAGCAGAGTGAAAGGAGGAGGAAGGAGACAGATTAGCAGATTAAAAGGAGGAAAGAAAGGAGACAGCTTAGCAGAATAAAAGGAGGAAAGAAAGGAGACAGCTTAGCAGAGTGAAAGGAGGAGGAAAAGGAGACAGCTTAGCAGAGTGAAAGGAGAAGGACAGGTGACAGCTTAGCAGGGTGAAAGGAGGGGGAAAGGAGACCGCTTAGCAGAGTGAAAGGAGGAGGAAAGGAGACAGCTTAGCAGAGTGAAAGGAGTAAAGAAAGGAGACAGCTTAGCAGAGTTAAAGGAAGAGGAAAAGAGAGACAGCTTAGCAGAGTGAAAGGAGGAGGAAAGGAGACAGCTTAGCAGAGTGAAAGGAGGAGGAAAGGAGGAGGAAAGGAGACAGCTTAGCAGAGTGAAAGGAGGAAAGAAAGGAGACAGCTTAGCAGAGTGAAAGGAAGAGGAAAGGAGACAGCTTAGCAGAGTGAAAGGAGGAGGAAAGGAGACAGCTTAGCAGAGTGAAAGAAGGAGGAAAAGGAGACAGCTTAGCAGAGTGAAAGGAGGAGGAAAGGAGACAGCTTAGCAGAGTGAAAGGAGGAGGAAAAGGAGACAGCTTAGCAGAATGAAAGGAGGAGGAAAGGAGACAGCTTAGCAGGGTGAAAGGAGTAAAGAAAGGAGACAGCTTAGCAGAGTGGAAGAAGGAGGAGGAAAGGAGACAGCTTAGCAGAGTGAAAGGAGGAGGAAAGGAGACAGCTTAGCAGAGTGAAAGGAGGAGGAAAGGAGACAGCTTAGCAGAGTGAAAGGAGGTGGAAAAGGAGACAGCTTAGCAGAGTGAAAGGAGGAGGAAAGGAGACAGCTTAGCAGAGTGAAAGGTGGAGGAAAGGAGACAGCTTAGCAGAGTGAAATGAGGAGGAAAGGAGACAATTTAGCAGAGTGAAAGGAGGAGGAAAAGGAGACAGCTTAGCAGAGTGAAAGGAGGAGGAAAGGAGACAGTTTAGCATTGTGAAAGGAGGAAAGAAAGGAGACAGCTTAGCAGAGTGAAAGGAGGAGGAAAGGAGACAGCTTAGCAGAGTGAAAGGAGAAGGAAAGGAGACAGCTTAGCAGAGTGAAAGGAGGAGGAAAGGAGGCGGCTTAGCAGAGTGAAAGGAGGAGGAAAAGGAGACAGCTTAGCAAAGTGAAAGGAGGAATGAAAGGAGACAGCTTAGCAGAGTGAAAGGTGGAGGAAAGGAGACAGCTTAGCAGAGTGAAAGGAGGAGGAAAAGGAGACAGCTTAGCAGAGTGAAAGGAGGAGGAAAGGAGACAGCTTAGCAGAATGAAAGGAGGAGGAAAGGAGACAGCTTAGCAGAGTGAAAGAAGAAGGAAAAGGAGACAGCTTAGCAGAGTGAAAGGAGGAATGAAAGGAGACAGCTTAGCAGAGTGAAAGAAGGAGGAAAGGAGACAGCTTAGCAGAGTGAAAGGAGGAGGAAAGGAGACAGCTTAGCAGGGTGAAAGGAGGAGGAAAGGAGACAACTTAGCAGACTGAAAGGAGGAGGAAAGGAGACAGCTTAGCAGAGTGAAAGGAGGAGGAAAGGAGACAGCTAAGCAGGGTGAAAGGAGGAGGAAAGGAGACAGCTTAGCAGAGTGAAAGGAGGAGGAAAGGAGAGAGTTTAGCAGAGTGAAAGGAGGAGGAAAGGAGACAGCTTAGCAGAGTGAAAGGAGGAGGAAAGGAGACAGCTTAGCAGAGTGAAAGGAGGAGGAAGGAGACAGATTAGCAGATTAAAAGGAGGAAAGAAAGGAGACAGCTTAGCAGAATAAAAGGAGGAAAGAAAGGAGACAGCTTAGCAGAGTGAAAGGAGGAGGAAAAGGAGACAGCTTAGCAGAGTGAAAGGAGAAGGACAGGTGACAGCTTAGCAGGGTGAAAGGAGGGGGAAAGGAGACAGCTTAGCAGAGTGAAAGGAGGAGGAAAGGAGACAGCTTAGCAGAGTGAAAGGAGTAAAGAAAGGAGACAGCTTAGCAGAGTTAAAGGAAGAGGAAAAGAGAGACAGCTTAGCAGAGTGAAAGGAGGAGGAAAGGAGACAGCTTAGCAGAGTGAAAGGAGGAGGAAAGGAGGAGGAAAGGAGACAGCTTAGCAGAGTGAAAGGAGGAAAGAAAGGAGACAGCTTAGCAGAGTGAAAGGAAGAGGAAAGGAGACAGCTTAGCAGAGTGAAAGGAGGAGGAAAGGAGACAGCTTAGCAGAGTGAAAGAAGGAGGAAAAGGAGACAGCTTAGCAGAGTGAAAGGAGGAGGAAAGGAGACAGCTTAGCAGAGTGAAAGGAGGAGGAAAAGGAGACAGCTTAGCAGAATGAAAGGAGGAGGAAAGGAGACAGCTTAGCAGGGTGAAAGGAGTAAAGAAAGGAGACAGCTTAGCAGAGTGGAAGAAGGAGGAGGAAAGGAGACAGCTTAGCAGAGTGAAAGGAGGAGGAAAGGAGACAGCTTAGCAGAGTGAAAGGAGGAGGAAAGGAGACAGCTTAGCAGAGTGAAAGGAGGTGGAAAAGGAGACAGCTTAGCAGAGTGAAAGGAGGAGGAAAAGGAGACAGCTTAGCAGAGTGAAAGGTGGAGGAAAGGAGACAGCTTAGCAGAGTGAAAGGAGGAGGAAAAGGAGACAGCTTAGCAGAGTGAAAGGAGGTGGAAAAGGAGACAGCTTAGCAGAGTGATAAGAGGAGGAAAAGGAGACAGCTTAGCAGAGTGAAAGGAGGAGGAAAGGAGACAGCTTAGCAGAGTGAAAGGAGGAGGAAAGGAGACAGCTTAGCAGAGTGAAAGGAGGAGGAAAGGAGACAGCTTAGCAGAGTGAAAGGAGGAGGAAAGGAGACAGCTTAGCAGAGTGAAAGGAGGAGGAAGGAGACAGATTAGCAGAATAAAAGGAGGAAAGAAAGGAGACAGCTTAGCAGAATAAAAGGAGGAAAGAAAGGAGACAGCTTAGCAGAGTGAAAGGAGGAGGAAAAGGAGACAGCTTAGCAGAGTGAAAGGAGAAGGACAGGTGACAGCTTAGCAGGGTGAAAGGAGGGGGAAAGGAGACAGCTTAGCAGAGTGAAAGGAGGAGGAAAGGAGACAGCTTAGCAGAGTGAAAGGAGTAAAGAAAGGAGACAGCTTAGCAGAGTTAAAGGAAGAGGAAAAGAGAGACAGCTTAGCAGAGTGAAAGGAGGAGGAAAGGAGACAGCTTAGCAGAGTGAAAGGAGGAGGAAAGGAGACAGCTTAGCAGAGTGAAAGAAGGAGGAAAAGGAGACAGCTTAGCAGAGTGAAAGGAGGAGGAAAGGAGACAGCTTAGCAGAGTGAAAGGAGGAGGAAAAGGAGACAGCTTAGCAGAGTGAAAGAAGAAGGAAAGGAGACAGCTTAGCAGGGTGAAAGGAGGAGGAAAGGAGACAGTTTAGCAGAGTGAAAGGAGGAGGAAAAGGAGACAGCTTAGCAGAGTGAAAGGAGGAGGAAAGGAGACAGCATAGCAGAGTGAAAGGAGGAGGAAAGGAGACAGCTTAGCAGAATGAAAGGAGGAGGAAAGGAGACAGCTTAGCAGAGTGAAAGGAGGAGGAAAGGAGACAGCTTAGCAGAGTGAAAGGAGGAAAGAAAGGAGACAGCTTAGCAGAGTGAAAGGAGGAGGAAAGGAGACAGCTTAGCAGAGTGAAAGGAGGAGGAAAGGAGACAGCTTAGCAGAGTGAAAGAAGGAGGAAAGGAGACAGCTTAGCAGAGTGAAAGAAGGAGGAAAGGAGGCAGCTTAGCAGAGTGAAAGGAGGAAAGAAAGGAGACAGCTTAGCAGAGTGAAAGGAGGAGGAAAAGGAGACAGCTTAGCAGAGTGAAAGGAGGAGGAAAGGAGCCAGTTTAGCAGAGTGAAAGGAGGAAAGAAAGGAGACAGCTTAGCAGAGTGAAATGAGGAGGAAAGGAGACAGCTTAGCAGAGTGAAAGGAGGAGGAAAGGAGACAGCTTAGCAGAGTGAAAGGAGGAGGAAAGGAGACAGCTTAGCAGAATGAAAGGAGGAGGAAAGGAGACAGCTTAGCAGAGTGAAATGAGGAGGAAAGGAGACAATTTAGCAGAGTGAAAGGAGGAGGAAAAGGAGACAGCTTAGCAGAGTGAAAGGAGGAGGAAAGGAGACAGTTTAGCAGAGTGAAAGGAGGAAAGAAAGGAGAAAGCTTAGCAGAGTGAAAGGAGGAGGAAAGGAGACAGCTTAGCAGAGTGAAAGGAGAAGGAAAGGAGACAGCTTAGCAGAGTGAAAGGAGGAGGAAAGGAGACAGCTTAGTAGAGTGAAAGGAGGAGGAAAAGGAGAAAGCTTAGCAAAGTGAAAGGAGGAATGAAAGGAGACAGCTTAGCAGAGTGAAAGGTGGAGGAAAGGAGACAGCTTAGCAGAGTGAAAGGAGGACGAAAAGGAGACAGCTTAGCAGAGTGAAAGGAGGAGGAAAGGAGACAGCTTAGCAGAGTGAAAGGAGGAGGAAAGGAGACAGCTTAGCAGAGTGAAAGGAGGAAAGGAGACAGCTTAGCAGAGTGAAACGAAGAAAGAAAGGAGACAGCTTAGCAGAGTGAAAGGAGGAGGAAAGGAGACAGCTTAGCAGAGTGAAAGGAGGAGGAAAGGAGACAGCTTAGCAGGGTGAAAGGAGGAGGAAAGGAGACAGCTTAGCAGAGTGAAAGGAGGAGGAAAGGAGACAGCTTAGCAGAGTGAAAGGAGGAGGAAAGGAGACAGCTTAGCAGGGTGAAAGGAGGAGGAAAAGGAGACAGCTTAGCAGAGCGAAAGGAGGAGGAAAAGGAGACAGCTTAGCAGAGTGAAAGGAGGAGGAAAAGGAGACAGCTTAGCAGAGTGAAAGGAGGAATGAAAGGAGACAGCTTAGCAGAGTGAAAGGAGGAGGAAAGGAGACAGCTTAGCAGAGTGAAAGGAGGAATGAAAGGAGACAGTTTAGCAGAGTGAAAGGAGGAGGAAAGGAGACAGCTTAGCAGAGTGAAAGGAGGAGGAAAGGAGACAGCTTAGCAGGGTGAAAGGAGGAGGAAAGGAGGCAGCTTAGCAGAGTGAAAGGAGGAAAGAAAGGAGACAGCTTAGCAGAGTGAAAGGAGGAGGAAAAGGAGACAGCTTAGCAGAGTGAAAGGAGGAGGAAAGGAGCCAGTTTAGCAGAGTGAAAGGAGGAAAGAAAGGAGACAGCTTAGCAGAGCTAAATGAGGAGGAAAGGAGACAGCTTAGAAGAGTGAAATGAGGAGGAAAGGAGACAATTTAGCAGAGTGAAAGGAGGAGGAAAAGGAGACAGCTTAGCAGAGTGAAAGGAGGAGGAAAGGAGACAGTTTAGCAGAGTGAAAGGAGGAAAGGAAGGAGACAGCTTAGCAGAGTGAAATGAGGAGGAAAGGAGACAGCTTAGCAGAGTGAAAGGAGGAGGAAAGGAGACAGCTTAGCAGAGTGAAAGGAGGAGGAAAGGAGACAGCTTAGCAGAGAGAAAGGAGGAGGAAAAGGAGACAGCTTAGCAAAGTGAAAGGAGGAATGAAAGGAGACAGCTTAGCAGAGTGAAAGGTGGAGGAAAGGAGACAGCTTAGCAGAGTGAAAGGAGGAGGAAAAGGAGACAGCTTAGCAGAGTGAAAGGAGGAGGAAAGGAGACAGCTTAGCAGAGTGAAAGAAGAAGGAAAAGGAGACAGCTTAGCAGAGTGAAAGGAGGAATGAAAGGAGACAGCTTAGCAGAGTGAAAGAAGGAGGAAAGGAGACAGTTTAGCAGAGTGAAAGGAAGAGGAAAGGAGACAGCTTAGCAGGGTGAAAGGAGGAGGAAAGGGGACAGCTTAGCAGAGTGAAAGGAGGAGGAAAGGAGACAGCTTAGCAGGGTGAAAGGAGGAGGAAAAGGAGACAGCTTAGCAGAGCGAAAGGAGGAGGAAAAGGAGACAGCTTAGCAGAGTGAAAGGAGGAGGAAAGGAGACAGCTTAGCAGAGTGAAAGAAGAAGGAAAAGGAGACAGCTTAGCAGAGTGAAAGGAGGAATGAAAGGAGACAGCTTAGCAGAGTGAAAGAAGGAGGAAAGGAGACAGTTTAGCAGAGTGAAAGGAAGAGGAAAGGAGACAGCTTAGCAGGGTGAAAGGAGGAGGAAAGGGGACAGCTTAGCAGAGTGAAAGGAGGAGGAAAGGAGACAGCTTAGCAGGGTGAAAGGAGGAGGAAAAGGAGACAGCTTAGCAGAGCGAAAGGAGGAGGAAAAGGAGACAGCTTAGCAGAGTGAAAGGAGGAGGAAAAGGAGACAGCTTAGCAGAGTGAAAGGAGGAATGAAAGGAGACAGCTTAGCAGAGTGAAAGAAGGAGGAAAGGAGACAGTTTAGCAGAGTGAAAGGAAGAGGAAAGGAGACAGCTTAGCATGGTGAAAGGAGGAGGAAAGGGGAGAGCTTAGCAGAGTGAAAGGAGGAGGAAAGGAGACAGCTTAGCAGTGTGAAAGGAGGAGGAAAAGGAGACAGCTTAGCAGAGCGAAAGGAGGAGGAAAAGGAGACAGCTTAGCAGAGTGAAAGGAGGAGGAAAAGGAGACAGCTTAGCAGAGTGAAAGGAGGAATGAAAGGAGACAGCTTAGCAGAGTGAAAGGAGGAGGAAAGGAGACAGCTTAGCAGAGTGAAAGGAGGAATGAAAGGAGACAGCTTAGCAGAGTGAAAGGAGGAGGAAAGGAGACAGCTTAGCAGAGTGAAAGGAGGAGGAAAGGAGACAGCTTAGCAGGGTGAAAGGAGGAGGAAAGGAGGCAGCTTAGCAGAGTGAAAGGAGGAAAGAAAGGAGACAGCTTAGCAGAGTGAAAGGAGGAAAGAAAGGAGACAGCTTAGCAGAGCTAAATGAGGAGGAAAGGAGACAGCTTAGCAGAGTGAAATGAGGAGGAAAGGAGACAATTTAGCAGAGTGAAAGGAGGAGGAAAAGGAGACAGCTTAGCAGAGTGAAAGGAGGAGGAAAGGAGACAGTTTAGCAGAGTGAAAGGAGGAAAGGAAGGAGACAGCTTAGCAGAGTGAAATGAGGAGGAAAGGAGACAGCTTAGCAGAGTGAAAGGAGGAGGAAAGGAGACAGCTTAGCAGAGTGAAAGGAGGAGGAAAGGAGACAGCTTAGCAGAGTGAAAGGAGGAGGAAAAGGAGACAGCTTAGCAAAGTGAAAGGAGGAATGAAAGGAGACAGCTTAGCAGAGTGAAAGGTGGAGGAAAGGAGACAGCTTAGCAGAGTGAAAGGAGGAGGAAAAGGAGACAGCTTAGCAGAGTGAAAGGAGGAGGAAAGGAGACAGCTTAGCAGAGTGAAAGAAGAAGGAAAAGGAGACAGCTTAGCAGAGTGAAAGGAGGAATGAAAGGAGACAGCTTAGCAGAGTGAAAGAAGGAGGAAAGGAGACAGTTTAGCAGAGTGAAAGGAAGAGGAAAGGAGACAGCTTAGCAGGGTGAAAGGAGGAGGAAAGGGGACAGCTTAGCAGAGTGAAAGGAGGAGGAAAGGAGACAGCTTAGCAGGGTGAAAGGAGGAGGGAAAGGAGACAGCTTAGAAGAGCGAAATGAGGAGGAAAAGGAGACAGCTTAGCAGAGTGAAAGGAGGAGGAAAGGAGACAGCTTAGCAGAGTGAAAGAAGAAGGAAAAGGAGACAGCTTAGCAGAGTGAAAGGAGGAATGAAAGGAGACAGCTTAGCAGAGTGAAAGAAGGAGGAAAGGAGACAGCTTAGCAGAGTGAAAGAAGGCGGAAAAGGAGACAGCTTAGCAGGGTGAAAGGAGGAGGAAAGGGGACAGCTTAGCAGAGTGAAAGGAGGAGGAAAGGAGACAGCTTAGCAGGGTGAAAGGAGGAGGAAAAGGAGACAGCTTAGCAGGGCGAAAGGAGGAGGAAAAGGAGACAGCTTAGCAGAGTGAAAGGAGGAGGAAAAGGAGACAGCTTAGCAGAGTGAAAGGAGGAATGAAAGGAGACAGCTTAGCAGAGTGAAAGAAGGAGGAAAGGAGACAGTTTAGCAGAGTGAAAGGAAGAGGAAAGGAGACAGCTTAGCAGGGTGAAAGGAGGAGGAAAGGGGAGAGCTTAGCAGAGTGAAAGGAGGAGGAAAGGAGACAGCTTAGCAGGGTGAAAGGAGGAGGAAAAGGAGACAGCTTAGCAGAGCGAAAGGAGGAGGAAAAGGAGACAGCTTAGCAGAGTGAAAGGAGGAGGAAAAGGAGACAGCTTAGCAGAGTGAAAGGAGGAATGAAAGGAGACAGCTTAGCAGAGTGAAAGGAGGAGGAAAGGAGACAGCTTAGCAGAGTGAAAGGAGGAATGAAAGGAGACAGCTTAGCAGAGTGAAAGGAGGAGGAAAGGAGACAGCTTAGCAGAGTGAAAGGAGGAGGAAAGGAGACAGCTTAGCAGGGTGAAAGGAGGAGGAAAGGAGGCAGCTTAGCAGAGTGAAAGGAGGAAAGAAAGGAGACAGCTTAGCAGAGTGAAAGGAGGAGGAAAAGGAGACAGCTTAGCAGAGTGAAAGGAGGAGGAAAGGAGACAGTTTAGCAGAGTGAAAGGAGGAAAGAAAGGAGATAGCTTAGCAGAGTGAAATGAGGAGGAAAGGAGACAGCTTAGCAGAGTGAAATGAGGAGGAAAGGAGACAATTTAGCAGAGTGAAAGGAGGAGGAAAAGGAGACAGCTTAGCAGAGTGAAAGGAGGAGGAAAGGAGACAGTTTAGCAGAGTGAAAGGAGGAAAGAAAGGAGACAGCTTAGCAGAGTGAAATGAGGAGGAAAGGAAACAGCTTAGCAGAGTGAAAGGAGGAGGAAAGGAGACAGCTTAGCAGAGTGAAAGGAGGAGGAAAGGAGACAGCTTAGCAGAGTGAAAGGAGGAGGAAAAGGAGACAGCTTAGCAAAGTGAAAGGAGGAATGAAAGGAGACAGCTTAGCAGAGTGAAAGGTGGAGGAAAGGAGACAGCTTAGCAGAGTGAAAGGAGGAGGAAAAGGAGATAGCTTAGCAGAGTGAAAGGAGGAGGAAAGGAGACAGCTTAGCAGAATGAAAGGAGGAGGAAAGGAGACAGCTTAGCAGAGTGAAAGAAGAAGGAAAAGGAGACAGCTTAGCAGAGTGAAAGGAGGAATGAAAGGAGACAGCTTAGCAGAGTGAAAGAAGGAGGAAAGGAGACAGTTTAGCAGAGTGAAAGGAAGAGGAAAGGAGACCGCTTAGCAGGGTGAAAGGAGGAGGAAAGGGGACAACTTAGCAGACTGAAAGGAGGAGGAAAGGAGACAGCTTAGCAGAGTGAAAGGAGGAGGAAAGGAAACAGCTAAGCAGGGTGAAAGGAGGAGGAAAGGAGACAGCTTAGCAGGGTGAAAGGAGGAGGAAAAGGAGACAGCTTAGCAGAGCGAAAGGAGGAGGAAAAGGAGACAGTTTAGCAGAGTGAAAGGAGGAGGAAAAGGAAACAGCTTAGCAGAGTGAAAGGAGGAATGAAAGGAGACAGCTTAGCAGAGTGAAAGGAGGAGGAAAGGAGACAGCTTAGCAGAGTGAAGGGAGGAGGAAAGGAGACAGCTTAGCAGAGTGAAAGGAAGAAAGAAAGGAGACAGCTTAGCAGAGTGAAAGGAGGAGGAAAGGAGACAGCTTAGCAGAGTGAAAGGAGGAGGAAAGGAGACAGCTTAGCAGGGTGAAAGGAGGAGGAAAGGAGACAGCTTAGCAGAGTGAAAGGAGGAGGAAAGGAGACAGCTTAGCAGAGTGAAAGGAGGAGGAAAGGAGACAGCTTAGCAGGGTGAAAGGAGGAGGAAAAGGAGACAGCTTAGCAGAGCGAAAGGAGGAGGAAAAGGAGACAGCTTAGCAGAGTGAAAGGAGGAGGAAAAGGAGACAGCTTAGCAGAGTGAAAGGAGGAATGAAAGGAGACAGCTTAGCAGAGTGAAAGGAGGAGGAAAGGAGACAGCTTAGCAGAGTGAAAGGAGGAATGAAAGGAGACAGTTTAGCAGAGTGAAAGGAGGAGGAAAGGAGACAGCTTAGCAGAGTGAAAGGAGGAGGAAAGGAGACAGCTTAGCAGGGTGAAAGGAGGAGGAAAAGGAGACAGCTTAGCAGAGCGAAAGAAGGAGGAAAAGGAGACAGTTTAGCAGAGTGAAAGGAGGAGGAAAGGAGACAGCTTAGCAGAGTGAACGAAGAAGGAAAGAAAGGAAAACCCTAAATAAATTACAATAAGGAAATGAGGACGTGAAGTATGCATGATATGCCTAATGACATTCATGTCTATAGACCAATGGGTTTGGAGGTGTTGGCTGGTGGGATAGAAGCAAAGTGACATGTACACCAGTGAAATACACTCCAAGCTAACTGAGGACAGAAACTCTCCTATTCCCACTTTCTTTATTTCCTGTCCTGCCCCTCCATCCTTCCATCCCCCAATTTTAATGGACTCTGCATCTTCCTGGCGGATGGACGTCCTTGGAGGGCTTTTCTGAGTATCTGGTGAACTGGTAGCTGGTAAATTATCTGGGGAACTGGTTGCTGGTTAAGTATTTGGTGAACTGGTAAAGTATCTGGGGAACTGGTAGGTGGTAAAGTATATGGTGAACTGGTAGCTGGTAAAGTATCTGGTGAACTGGTAAAGTATATGGTGAACTGGTAGCTGGTAAAGTATTTGGTGAACTGGTAAAGTATATGGTGAACTGGTAGCTGGTAAAGTATCTGGTGAACTGTTAAAGTATCTGGTGAACTGGTAACTGGTAAAGTATGTGGGGAACTGGTAAAGTATTTGGTGAACTGGTAACTGGTAAAGTATCTGGTGAACTGGTAGCTGGTAAAGTATCTGGTGAACTGGTAAAGTATCTGGTGAACTGGTAACTGGTAAAGTATCTGGTGAACTGGTAAAGTATTTGGTGAACTGGTAACTGGTAAAGTATCTGGTGAACTGATAACTGGTAAAGTATCTGGTGAACTGGTAAAGTATTTGGTGAACTGGTAGCTGGTAAAGTATCTGGGGAACTGGTAACTGGTAAAGTATCTGGTGAACTGATAACTGGTAAAGTATCTGGTGCACTGGTAAAATATTTGGTGAACTTGTAACTGGTAAAGTATCTGGTGAACTGGTAGCTGGTAAAGTATCTGGTGAACTGGTAACTGGTAAAGTATCTGGTGAACTGGTAGCTGGTAAAGTATCTGGTGAACTGGTAACTGGTAAAGTATCTGGTGAACTGGTAAAGTATTTGGTGAACTAGTAACTGGTAAAGTATCTGGTGAACTGATAACTGGTAAAGTATCTGGTGAACTGGTAAAGTATTTGGTGAACTGGTAGCTGGTAAAGTATCTGGGGAACTGGTAACTGGTAAAGTATCTGGTGAACTGATAACTGGTAAAGTATATGGTGAATTGGTAGCTGGTAAAGTATCTGGTGAACTGGTAACTGGTAAAGTATCTGGTGAACTGGTAGCTGGTAAAGTATCTGGTGAACTGGTAACTGGTAAAGTATCTGGTGAACTGGTAGCTGGTAAAGTAACTGGTGAACTGGTAGCTGGTAAAGTTTTTGGTGAACTGTTAGCTGGTAAAGTATCTGGTGAACTGGTAGTGTCACAATACAGAGGCGGATGCAAGATGCAAGCAACGATGGTTTAATGAAAATAGTTTACAGTATCCACAGGACAGACAGAATATACTCAGACAGAATCCAACCCAGGGCCTAGGGCACATCCTCTGATGATAGCGTGCTGAGAAATCCAAGGGAGTGAGTCCGGCTGGGTAGGAAGGAGCACAGCAGATAATCCCCACAAGGGCTGAGAGAGAATGAGCACTGACACACGACACAACCTCAGGGAAGAAACAACGATCTGACAACAAGAAACACAGGTTACAGAACATATAAAGGGGAAGATAATTAATTCCAGCTGGCGCAGACAATCAGGCCAAGATTGGGAACCACGCCCACACAAACACAGGAGAGAGAGAGAGAGCGAGAGAGCGAGAGAGCGAGAGAGCGAGAGAGAGAGAGCGAGAGAGAGAGAGAGAGAGAGAGAGAGAGAGAGAGAGAGAGAGAGAGAGAGAGAGAGAGAGAGAGAGAGAGAGAGAGAGAGAGAGAGAAAAGAGAGAGTGAGGCAGTGGATTCATGAACCGTGACAATACCCCCCTCCCTAGGAACGCCTCTTGGCGTTCCCAGACAAATTTACCTGTCGATTGAAATCATCGATAAGGGAGTGATCCAGAATGTCCCTAGCGGGTACCCAACTTCTCTCCTCCGGACCGTAACCCTCCCAGTCTACCAGGTACTGGAATCCGCGTCCCCTCCTTCTCGAGTTCAAAATCCGATTGACAGAAAAGGTGGTCTCCCCATCAACAAGTCGTGGCGGCGGGGGAACCGGGACCGGCGGGTTAATGCGTGCCTGAAACACCGGTTTTACCTTGGACACATGGAAGGTAGGATGAATTCTCCTATACGCCGGAGGAAGCTTGAGCCGGACCGCCACCGGACTAATGATCCTGGTGACCCTGAACGGCCCGATAAATTTGGGGGCAAGCTTGTTAGAAACGGATCGGAGTGGAATGTTCTTCGTGGAAAGCCACACTCTTTGTCCAACAACGTATACCGGAGGCTTCGACCGGTGGCGATCGGCCTTAGCCTTGGTGCGCGCCCCCACCCGGAGGAGAGTCTCACGGGCTCTGCTCCATACGTGACGGCACCTCTGGATGAAAGCGTGAGCGGAGGGAACAGTGACCTCGGACTCTGTACTGGGAAAGATAGGTGGCTGGTAACCTAAACTACACTCAAACGGAGAGAGACCCGTGGCTGCCACTGGCAACGAATTGTGAGCGTACTCAACCATAGAGAGTTGTTGACTCCAGGAAGAGGGGTTCTTAGAAACCAAACATCGCAACACTCTCTCCAAATCTTGGTTGGCCCTCTCCGTTTGACCGTTGCTCTGGGGATGAAACCCTGAAGAAAGACTGACACTTGCTCCCAGTAACCTACAAAACTCCTGCCAAAACTTGGACACAAATTGGGGCCCACGGTCAGAAACTACGTCCATCGGCAGGCCATGTAAGCGAAAGACATGATCCACGACCGTTACCGCTGTTTCCTTGGCAGATGGTAATTTAGGCAAGGGAATAAAATGAGCCGCCTTCGAGAACCGGTCCACCACAGTCAAAACAACCGTCTTGCCCTGGGAGGGCGGGAGACCGGTAACAAAATCTAGCGCGAAGTGGGACCAGGGTCTCGAAGGGACCGACAGCGGTTGGAGTAACCCATCTGGGGGTCGATTAGAACTCTTCCCAGTGGCACAAACCGAGCAAGCCAAGACAAAACTGTGAATGTCACGAGCCATCAGCGGCCACCAAAAGCGTTGCTTCACTAAAAAGCTAGTACGGCTGACTCCTGGATGACACGCTACGTTGGAGCAATGCCCCCACCGAATAACATCGGACCGACACCCCTCCGGCACAAACAACCGATTAGGCGGACAACCGGGCGGAGGCGTTACCCCTTCTAAGGCCGTTCTGACCCTCGATTCAACCTCCCATATAAGTGTGGAGACCACTAGGGTCCTGGGTAGGATGCACTCGGGAGTGGATGGGCGTTCGGAATGGTCAAAAATACGAGAAAGGGAATCGGGTTTGACATTCTTGGAACCCGGGCGATACGAGAGAGAGAAGTCAAAACGTCCGAAAAAGAGTGCCCACCGTGCCTGCCTGGAGTTGAGTCTCTTGGCTGTTCTGATATATTCCAAATTCTTGTGATCGGTCCAAACTATAAAAGGTACCCCCGAACCCTCTAACCAATGGCGCCACTCCTCCAATGCTAACTTTACTGCCAACAACTCTCTGTTGCCAATGTCGTAGTTGCGTTCCGCAGGTGATAATCCGATGGGAAAGGAACGCGCAAGGGTGCATCTTGTTGTCAGATGCGGCACGTTGGGAAAGTACCGCACCTACCCCCACCTCTGAAGCGTCCACCTCCACCACGAACTGACGCGAGGGATCGGGAGCTATGAGGATGGGGGGCCGAAACAAAGCGGCTCTTGAGTTTGACGAATGCAGCCTCGGCTGTATCGGTCCACCTGAACGTCACTCTGGGGGAAGTTAAGGCGGTAAGGGAAGCGACTATCTGGCTAAAGTTGCGAACAAAACGCCGGTAGAAATTGGCGAATCCCAGAAACCTCTGTAGGGCCTTACGGGAATCTGGGCTTGGCCACTCCACCACAAGCCTTAATCTTGTCAGGATCCATGCGAATACCTTCAGTCGAGACGATGTAACCTAGGAATGGAACGGATTGTGCATGAAAAATGCATTTCTCCGCCTTGACAAAAAGTCCATTCTCCAACAACCTCTGGAGCACTCGTCTGACGTGCTGAACGTGTTCCTGGAGAGAAGAAGAAAAAATCAGTATGTCATCCAGGTAAACATATATGAACTGATCAATCATATCTCTCAGGCACGTCATTGACGAGTGCCTGGAAAAACCGCTCGGGGAGTTGGATAGCCCAAAAGGCATGACCAAATATTCAAAGTGCCCTCTGGGGGTGTTAAACGGCGGTCTTCCATTCGTCCCCCCTCCTTATGCGAACCAAATGATATGCATTACGTAAATCCAACTTAGTGAACACGGATGCTCCCTGTAACCTTTCAAAGGCTGAGGACATCAACGGTAAGGGATAGGTATTCTTCACTGTGATGTTATTCAACCCACGGTAATCAATGCAAGGACGGCAGAGATCCGTCCTTCTTCCCCACAAAGAAGAACCCCGCCCCCGCTGGAGAAGAGGAAGGACGAATGAATCCAGATGCCAGAGAATCAGAGATGTATCTCTCCATAGCCTCCCTCTCAGGAACAGAGATGAATATAACTTGCCTTAGGCGGAGACTCACCTGGCAATAATTCTATTGCACAGTCATAGGGACGATGCGGAGGAAGAGAAGCAGCACGGGACTTACTGAACACCTCCTTCAGGTCGAGGTATTCAACGGGCACGTTAGACAAATCCACTGCCTCCTCTAGAAACACAGAATCAGACACAGATGAACAAGCAGACACTAAACAGGACTCAAGACACTTGTTACTCCACATGGATATAGAGTTATGACCCCAGTCAACTCTGGGGTTGTGTTGGGTGAGCCAAGGGTGACCGAGAACTAATGGTGCAAGGGGTGAGTCCATGAGTAGAAATGATAGTGTCTCAGTGTGATTGCCAGAAGTGATGAGTGTGATAGGTTCAGTGGTGTGAAATATGTTGGGGAGTTCTTGACCATTGAGAGCGTTGACGGATATCTTGTGCGTGAGTGAGGTGATAGGAATCTGGAGCTTGTGAGCGAGCTTGAAGTCCATGAAATTACCCTCTGCTCCTGAGTCCAGTAAAGCTTGGGTGTCGGTGCGTGGTGGGTGGCCCATCTTAGTCTTACCGGGAGGAGAGTAGATGATGAGGTCTTCTCTGTGATGACACCACCCGATAGTAGCCTCATACTTACTACCGGGCCTGATCTTTTACCGGGCAGGAGTGGATAAAGTGGCCCGCTCTACCACAGTAGAGACAGAGTCCTTGTGATC